>NC_051181.1:39079401-39139400 GCF_013339695.2 Rhipicephalus sanguineus | reverse complement strand
AGCTAGATTGTCCCTGCCGTGACCCAATATTAAAGTATGTCATCAATGTACCGAAGGTATGTGTGGGGTTGTCTGCGCAGCGAGCCAGGAAGTCTGTTTCCAGAATTCCCATGAATATGTTTGCATAAGTGGGTGCGAATGGGGTGCCCATGCTTGTTGCTTGTATTTTAAGGTAGTAATTTTCTTCAAACTCAAAATAGTTGTGTGATAGTAGTAGTTCGAGTAATGATAAATATACTTCAGTAGAATGCTGTAAATTATGTTGATTTAAAGTTTGCTTTATTGAGGTTAGGCCCTCTGGGATAGGGATATTCGTGTATAAAGCGGTAACGTCTGGTGTGACGAGGATGGCGTTTTGTGGTAGTGTGCCTTTGCTATTAATCTCTTCTATTATTCGCAGTAGGTGTGGGGTGTCTTGTACAAATGACGGGAATATCTTCGGAATGTCCCCGAGAAAGTGGTTAAGGAATTCGGAGAGGCTCTCGGTTGGGGTGTTGTTGTTTGATACTATTGGGCGCCCTGGAATATTGGCTGTGTATAATTCGGTGGATGGTACTTTGTGAATTTTGGGGAGGAGGTAAAACCGCCCTGCTGCTTTGTTGTTTGGTTTCAGAAAGTTGAATTCTGATGGAGTTATTAATTCATCAGCAAGGAGGGATCTAAGTGTGTTAGTGATTGTGTGTATTGTTCTGTTGGATCGTTGTCTAGTTTGCGGTAGTGTTCTGGGTTATTGAGTTGTCTGTAAGCCTCGTGCTTGTACTTCTGTGTTGGCCAAATGACTGTGCTTCCTCCCTTATCGGTTTCCTTGATGATAATGTCTTCGCGCGACTTGAGGTTAGAGATGATGCGACTCTCCGAATAAGTCATGTTTCTAGGCTTTTTAGATGATTTCGATTGATTAATGATTTCTGTAGTGATAGCTTTAAGATATAAGTCGAGTTCAATTGCCTGTTCTGGTTCGGGAGTCCAAGTAGACTGCGCCCTGAGCGTTGTAGTACCTGTTTCTGCTCCATCGTTATCTGCAAAAAAGTGTCTAATGCGCATTCTTCGTGAAAATTCTGTGAGGTCTCTGTGTAGTTCGAATTCATCTATTGTGTTGTTGGTTGGAAAAAAGTTTAGGCCCTTGCTAAGGACCCTTGTTTCCTCTAGACTTAATGTACTTGAAATGTCTACATTGGACTGCTCTATTTGTGTGATGTTAGCTGTGCTTGGTATTTCTCTGTTTGTATTGTCAGTTGTTAGCGGGACTAGGGTGGTTGTTCGGGAGAGTGTTCCTTGATTGGAAATCATTTTCTTATTCTGCTTTTTTATTCTGTTTTTCTTTATATTGTTCTAGGTCCCTTTTTTCTTCGGTTGTTAGAATTATGTTCTGGAGTTTTGGGGAAAATTCTTCAATTTGTTCTATGCAGTGGTTCTTGAGTATATTTAAGAGAGAAAATGAAGCGTTGTATAGTGCTGTTTGCCAGTTATCTTGATATTGGGTGGAGAGAGTACCTAACGGCGGGTGTCGCTTTCAGTTTTAGTCCTTTGGGAATTGTGTTGTTCTTTATGCAGTGCTTGTACGTGTTGAGGTGGCAGGTGTAGTTGGTGAGTTTTTGGGTTAGTTTTCTAGCTCGTAAAAATTCAATGCGGCGTGTCTGGGGAGTAGTGATTTCAAGGGTTTGTCACTTGTTTGTCTTAGTGCAGGTGGACCGGCGTGTGTCCGCGCGTTCCGGTTTGGGAGCTGTTTGAACTTCTGGTTCGTTAGATTTGACGACTGTTGCGGCTTGGGTGTCCGTGTGCTGAGGTATGAGGGCGGGCGTCTGCGTGACAACTTCGGTTGCGGATTTTGTTTCGTCGGTGTTGGTTGTGTCGGGTTCCTGGTGGTAGTGTGGAGGTGGGCATGTAATTTGTGTGGAAGGTTCGGCTGTGGGCCTCATGTTGGACGTTGTTTGTGTGTAGGCTTCGGCTGTGGACCTTGCGTTGGGTGCAGTTTGTGTGGAGGCTTCGGCTGTGGTGTATGTTGCCTCCGTTTGGCTTACAGACGAGTGTGTTTTCGGTGGTGAGTTCGTCTTTTGTTCTGTTGTTTGCGTGTGGGATGTTGCTGAGTGGGCTAGTGTGGCTCTAGTGCGTGGCGCTGTAACGGAGACAGGGATGGTGGAAGGGCCTTGTGTACACGAATATCCCTATCCCAGAGGGCCTAACCTCAATAAAGCAAACTTTAAATCAACATAATTTACAGCATTCTACTGAAGTATATTTATCATTACTCGAACTACTACTATCACACAACTATTTTGAGTTTGAAGAAAATTACTACCTTAAAATACAAGCAACAAGCATGGGCACCCCATTCGCACCCACTTATGCAAACATATTCATGGGAATTCTGGAAACAGACTTCCTGGCTCGCTGCGCAGACAAACCCCACACATACCTTCGGTACATTGATGACATACTTATAATATGGGGTCACGGCAGGGACAATCTAGCTAAAGTTACATCATTCCTAAACTCCTTTCATCCAACAATAAAGTTCACGTCCGAGACCTCAGCTGAGTGCATCAACTTTCTTGACACAACCATATATCTTGAGAATGGTATATTAAAGACAACGCCGTATAAAAAACCATTTGACAAGCAACAATACCTGGATATACTAGCCATCACCCAAAACATTGCAAACAGGGCATTTTCAGGAGCCAAGCAACAAGGTTACGTCGCATATGCGTAGAGGATCAGGATTACGTAAACAGACTTACTACCCTAAAAGAAACACTAGCAAACAGAAGCCATCCAAACGCGTTCCTTCATAAGGCTTACACGGACGCACTAAAACTAGATCGCACTGAGACACTCAAACCACGCCCTAAAACCACAACAACAACAACAACGCCTCTTCTGACTACAAAATTTTCCAACGCACTTCCGAACATAAACAACATCCTCGCAAAATACTATCCGATTCTAACAACCAACCAGAAACTTAAAAAAATCTTCCCCGAACCGCCTAAGGTTGCCTACAGACGCAACGCCAATTTTAAAGATATGCTCGTACATGCAAAACTCTCAACAAGAACTACACCAACGTCTGGACCCTGTGGGCGTCCAAGATGTTCCACGTGCAAACATATACAGCCAGCCACCAACGTAAAAAGCACAGCATCCGATTACCTTCACAAGGTAACATCGAACTTCACGTGCACCTCAAACAACCTGATCTACTGCATTGAGTGTGCCACCTGTAAAAAACAGTACATAGGCGAAACTGGACAACCAATTCATGTAAGACTGAACGGCCACCGCGCAGACACAAAGCACAACTTACCAAAAGCAGTAGCCAGCCATTTCAATCAACGAGACCACAATTTCGATCAAGCCAAACTTTACATTCTACAAACAAACTTCCGGTCACTACGTGAGAGGAAATACATGGAATAGTATTTGATACACAAATTTCAATCCCTACTCCCATCAGGAATAAATCTAGCACGTGGTAATTTGGAATCGTTAAAGGCCATAGCATGATTCCTATAATACTAAGAGACATGAAGTACGCTCAGCTTTCAAAAACCTTACCCTATTCGCAAAATAAAATCCCGACCAGCTCCCATAATACACTATCAATATTCTTTTTTTAATATCTCTTAACCTTGCATGTATAAGTGTGCACATACGTGTAGATATTATACTCTTAAGATGTTTTCATTTTCTAGTGAATCCGAACCACGGTTTCCTTTCCCCTTTCCGCGCTCCAAAGGCCGCTCTTGGCCAGCATTGTCACAGCGCTCGTCTTCTCAGGAAGTTCTACGAGTCTTATTCCGATTGTTCCCCCCCCGGCCGCCCCTCCTTCCTTTCTCTTTTTTTTTCTTTCCCTTTTAGTTGACGGGCGCCCAATTTTTGGAAGCCACCGACGACACTGGATGCATATGCCAGCCAATTACTTCACCCATTAAGCAGGAGCTTTTCAGGCAACCCTTTCAATATCACTTGAAGTAGGCAGGCGGAATTTTAAACGTACGCCGCCCGAGTACCTCTTTTTTTTTTTTTTTAAGCTGCCTTCCCCACTACCTTCTGCAGCTCCTTGGCGAACATTTAAACGTAATCCGCCCGGTTTTTCTCCCCGCCTGTAGTTTCCTTCCTCACCACCTTCTGCAGCTCTTTGTGATGCTGCACTCGCCCTCTCGCTTGGTTGTATCCCCCCCCACTTTTTTTCATTTTTTTTCTCTTTTTTTTCTTTCTTTGCAGCTTCCTTAACTCTGACATGGCAGACCCGAACGTGTTTGCAAACTCTCTTGAAATGTGGCAAGGGCTACACTCCTCTGCGTTCCAGTTTCTCTCTTTCCAGGCAGAAATTACCAACAGCAACAGACGCGCCACGGTTTGACATGACGTTATCACTAACCCCTTAAAACTAACACGCCAGGGATGAGAAGGCGCCTTTCACAAAAATAGGTCCCCTATCGAAACGTCGGCCAGCCTGATCTGAGGCACTTTCTCCTGTTTTGAAATCTATAACGTGTATCCATCTGTCGGCTCCCTTCTTGATCTAAGATACCCAACGAGTAGCTAAGACAGTATCTAAGATACATGTATTTGTTACTGCCCAGCACTGTCACGTTATGTTACGTGATTTTCATCATGTGACTAGTTTTACGTTATGTTACGCGATTTCAGACTTGCGACTAGTTACGTGATGTAACGTAATTTTTAGTGACGTAACTGACTCTCCCATAATATTTAGTGCATTCCGCCTCACTTCGCTGCTTCTTCACGATTTAATATCTGTTCGCACTACCCGGCTCCTCAGTTAAAAAAATTCGCCGTGTTTATCGACCCATCCAGCTCTGCTTTTGCAGTTCCCTCGTGTGGCATGGCACGACGCAGTCGTCGCCTGTGTATTTTTCGCTGAGGCTGTTGAAGGGCTCTTCGCAGGCACGTAGGCAAGGGGGGGCCCCGGGGGGCCCGGGCCCCCCCCGAAATTCCTCCAGCCTTTTATATTCCCGGGCAACTTTTTTTCCTTTTGCCATGAAAAAACCTTCTTTCGAATAATTAGGCCTTGGCCCCCCCCCGAAAAAAAATTCTGGCTACGTGCCTGGCTCTTCGTCCACATGCCTGTGAAATTGCCAACCAAACTATGTATCAGGCGAAGTTACCAGGTTCTTGTACAAGGTTCTGCCTGGGCTGAACCAAAGTTCGCCAGATAGCCCACGTCTTCTGTGTGACCAGCGCATCCCCTGCCGCGTCAAAGGAAGTAGCCCAGCTTTTCGCCCACAGTTTGCGAGCATATGTTTGTCTACGCGCTCCGTTGTTTCAGCAGTTTTGCGTAGTTTGCGATTGAGGCGTTCACCTTCCTATCGCATAGTGAGACGTCTGCTCTACAATATACGGATGAAACGTGAGTCCGCTACGGGTACATCCAATGTAAGCTTAAATGCTTTGTGTTTAGAGACGGAACGATGAGCGCCGAGCGAGTGGTCTACGAAAAACTTAGCACCTTGAAGGGTGGTGAGCAGCAGCTGGAACCATGGGCGTCCGGAGTGGGGTGCAAGGGGGGGGCAGCTGCCCCCCTTGGAATTTCGGATATTTTTCTATGCAGTTGCGATAAGCTACACAGCTTGATTAGCACACTCAGGTCCTGGCCTTCAGGTTTGCCATTCAATTTCGCAACTTACACTTTACTGACTAATCTTGCCTGTCATGTCACGGCAGTTAAAGAAACGCTGCCAGTGCTGAAGCCCCCCCCCCCCCCCCTGCGTATGCACCCCCCTGCAAAAAGTTCTGCGGACGCCCTTGGCTGGAACCCTGCATTTTGTCTGGTCCATTTTCATCATATAGCCCGTAGCGCTACGCAACCATTGAGAGGCTATCGACATATGTTAATTACGTAGCGGTCGCTTTCGCAGTTTTGTCGACATGTGTCCAGGTAGATGTGGGTTATTCAACGTGAACGTTAGGTTGGGAAAAGTCGATACTGTTACTGTCTCTCAGCTGCGTGGGTGCGATGGAGAATATGAGCTAAAGCGTGTGGTTCTGGATGCCCATCTTTCCCTAATAGGTTGTCTTTTATGGGGCCGCGCGCGTTCTCCCAGCTCGTGCGAGGTGCATACAAATTGCCCCAATAAACAGGGCGACCCTGTCTACACAGGAGGGAGGTTGCTCCCGCAAGGAGTGTTTAGAAATCTGTCCCTTTTTATCGGGTCCGGCTATCTATGTGCACAATAAGAGTGTTGGCGTCGCTTTGCTTGGGCGCGTACATCAGAATAATCCGCTTTTTAGTGTCACATACAGTATGTAATGTACAACTGCTGCAATATCCACAGCCTTTAGCATCGCGATTTTCGGAAAGTCCGCATCGCATATATGATCGTGACGGCCTTGGCGTCTGTTTGATGCAGTGAAATAATTCCCTGTTTACGTGGTGGTGCTCGCATAAACCGGTGTAGCGCTGGCGTGGGCTCATTAAAGGTGCGGTAGTTGAGATGCCAGATCTCGTGATAACCTGTCTGCCATGGTATTGTCACGTGGTCGTGACGTCGATGAAAACAGCAGTCGACGTGTTCAAGATGAAACTTTATTTGGCTGAACTTGTGGCCCGGAAATGAAAACTCAAACTACAGCAATACACGCTGTACACTGACAGTGGCGAACAGGGCGTCGGTCGTCGATAAAACTGACCTCGCTTGAATACCTTCGGAACAACGGCGGTCTTGCACTCGAGGTACTCCATAAGGCCCGTCAGTTCCGCGTCGGCTCGTTGCCTTTCGGCGAAGTCGTCGGCACTTATAGTTCCGAGACCGTCCTGCCCGCCGCCATATTTCGTCCAGCGCGGCCGAAGCTTCGGCGGCGCGGTGTTGATTTCACGTGGAGTAACGCATGTTTTACGCATTGCGTGCTCTTTTGCAGCTTCGAATGAAGCATACCATTGTTCTATAACTGATTAGGAAACAAATAGCGGCCGTTTTCATTTGCCTACACGCGTACTAACGCGATAAAGAAATGCGAACTGCGCGGCATGGAGGAAAGAAAAAGAAAGGAGGGAGCATTACGTCACGCAGCCAGCCTTTGCAAGCCAACGCGTTTTGAAGCCAGCAGTGTCGGCCCAACACGTGATCTTTTGCGGATCACGCAAGAAATGAAATTAGCCGAGACTTCGGGTTAGAGCACTGCACGGGCCGGATTTTACGGCCCGGACCCGCTTTATGAAGCCCGAGCCCAGCCCGGGCCCGTGGTTCCAAGCGCGGGCCCGGTCCGGGCCCGGGCGTACATGACCGAACCCAGCCCGAGCCCGGCCCGGGCCCGGGCGTACTTGACCGTACCCAGCCCGAGACCGGCCCGGGCCCGGGCGTACTTGACCGTACCTAGCCCGAGACCGGCCCGGGCCCATCGTTGCAAGCCCGGGCCCGGCCCGGGCGTTCATTACTAAACTAATTCAGGGCGCGCTTGTTCATGACCAGGCCCGACAAGGCCCGCTAGAGGATTTTAGTCGTTGATGATGATTATTAATGATGCCGTGCGCTTTGTAGCGGGCGATCGGACGCAAAATCCGGTGTGTGCATGCATCGAAATGTTGCTTTGCCCGCGGTTGTAGCTCAGCGGTTAAGCTGTTTCGCTGTTAAGTCCTAGGACGCGGGTGCGATTCCCGCGGCCACGGCGGCCGCAATTTGATGGGGGCGAAATGCAGGAACACCCGTGTATATACTTATCTTTAGGTGCACGTTAGAGAACTCGAGGTCGAAATTGATCCGGTGCCACTACGGCGTGCCTCGTAATCATATCGTCGTTTTGGCACGTAATACCAAGGAATATAAATGAAATGTACCGTGTGCGTCAACCTCGAATAAAAGACCGAAATCTTTATTCCTCCCATGGCGGGTTTATAAGGAAACCCACCACGATGTACTTGTTACTTTGACAATGTCTGGTCCAGCAGACGAAACGTTAGTGAAAATATACAGTGCCAATCTATATCTATACTGGTGAAAAAAATAGCACTTCAACTGTTTTATTTTCTATTTTTATTGCTAAGCTTTACTAAGAGCCAGCTCGGCACGTGTCACTTCACCTTGATAACGTTCGCGTGTGCTCGAAGGCCCGACTTACGCCTTTTAATGAGCGGGTCCGAGTCCAGCCCGGCCCGCAGCCTCAAGCCCGGGCCCAGCCCAGGCCCGCGGCTTCAAGCCCGGGCCCGGCCCGGGCCAGCACTTTCAAGCCCGAGCCCAGCCCGGTCCCGCCGGATAACTCTTCGGACGGCCCGGCCCGGCCCGCGGGCCGGGCCCGGGCTTTCGGGCCGACCCGGGCCCGTGCAGTGCTCTACTTCGGGTATGGCGCCCGGCAGCATTTTATCGAAGCGCGGCGCTCGTTCGGCGCAGACCAGCTATTCTGGACATTGTCAAATTCCGCCATGTTGCTCAAGGAGGAGGTTCAAAAACAGAACTTCACCGTAGTACTAAAACCTACCGCGCGCTCTAACGTTTTGATTACGTGTTGGGCCGACACGGTGGGTTTCAATCGCGTGACGTAGTGCTCCATCCTTTCTTTTTCTTTCCTCCATGCCGTGCAGTTCGCATTTCTTTATCGCGTTAGTACGCGTGTAGGCAAATCAAAACTGCCACTATTTCTTTCCTAATCAGTTATAGAACAATGGTATGCTTCATTCGAAGCTGCAAAAGAGCACGCAATGCGCAAAACATGCGTTACTCCACGTGAAATCAACACCGCGCCGCCGAAGCTTCGGCCGCGCTGGACGAAATATGGCGGCGGGCAGGACGGTCGCGGTACCCGTACAAAAATGTATGTAGACCAAGGAGGTTAAAAAAAATGCTAGAGTGGCAATTATTGCGCAATAGTGAAGCCATGCCCACCAAAAGATGGCGGCTGCGCCCGCCATCTTAGTAGGGGCACGATAAACCGTCGGCGTTTGGCGAAGGAACGCGAGCGTTTTCCTCACGCGCCAGATGAGTTCAATATGGCAACTTTTACGCTCTCGCCGAGGCAGGAGAGTGGTCCCTGTCCCTACGCATGCTCCAGCGTGCATTGGGGCACATCGACCGCCTTCACCGTGCAGCCGACGGCAGGACCCTCCTGGAGCGCCTTCGCAGCCAGCCAAGGTCACGGATGGGCGGACTCTGTCAACTCTACCACCAGATGGTCCCGGATCCGCCAGTTCCGGTTGCCCGTCCGCCGCCCCATCACCGGCCACCCGAGGTCCACCTGTCCTTGGATGGGGCCACCAAGCGCTGCACACCTGCGGCAGCACTGCAGCAGGCTGCCGCCTGCAAGCTCCAGGAGCAACTGGAAGGGCGGCTACAGGTCTTCACCGACGGATCCGTCATGCCAGACGGGACTGCAGCGGCGGCGTGCGTCATCCCGTCCAAGGCCATCAGCAGGCAGTGCCGGCTGCCCTTCCCGGCGAGCTCCACGGCTGCGGAGTTGGCCGGACTTCACCTGGCGGCGGACCTGCTGGCCGAGGACATCCCAGCCGTGCCGATTGCGGTCCTCTGCGACAGCAAGGCGGCACTGCAGACGCTGGCCAATCATCGCCGGGCCGGGCTCACTGGAAACCTCCTGGAAACCAAGTTTCGGGCCCTCACGGCATCCGGGGCATCCGTCTCCTTTCACTGGCTGCCCTCTCACGTCGGCATAGCTGGCGACGAGGAGGCGGACAGACTCAGCACACCAGCCAGGCATCACCTACTCGCAGGCCCGCCTGAAGAAGCTCCTCGTCACAATCCACCCGGACCGGAGGGTGGCCAACGGGCGGGGACCAAAGCTTCTCCCAGAGACGGGCCTCACCAGAAGGGAACGAGCCTCCCTGCTGCGACTGCGGACCGGCTGTGTGTGGACCGCGGCCCGCCGCTACCTGAAGGGTCGCTGCGCCTCCCCAGCCTGCAGCCGCTGCGGCGACCCCGAGACCCTCGAGCAAATTTGTACCTGCCCCGGATTGGCAAAGGAACGCTCGACAGTCACCACAGCCTACCGGAGGCAGGGCCTTCCTGCCACTACCCTGGAGCACCTCCTCTTCCCATCCCGTCCCCATCTACCAGCGCTCCGGAGCCTGGCGGATTTCCTCGAGGAGACGGGAATCGCGGCCTACCACTGAGACCGGGGCCCTTGCCCCCCCCCCCCCCCCCTATCCTTGCTGCCGGCCTGCTGCTCTTCGTACTGATGACCTCTGTGCCTCCACACCTCTAACCTTCTCTCTCCTATCCACTGTCATCCCATCTCCCTAGCCCGCAGGCGTTGCACCGTGCTCCCGACCGGGCTGCAGAAATTAGGCGCCTAAACCACTACCACCACCACTTTTACGGGTCAGATACTGCTCCAAGTGTGGCTTTGTGTTACTAGTTTTTGTAAATAAGCCTCAAAGTCATGGGAAATTTTATTGGAGATCAAGTGAGTGAGTGAGTACGAACTTTATTCAGGTCCTGAGGTGAAAGAAAGCGGTGCCGAAGGCCCCGCCAATCAATCCGGCGGCTCCACCCAGGTCGGGGCCGGTAGACAGAGTCCTTCGGCGACGGCCCGCCGCCCGGGCCCTCTGGACAGCCTTGAGCTGAGCTATGAGCTCTGTGCTTTGAAGCGCTGAGTCCCATGAGGACTGGTCAGAAAAGTCTGTACCCGCGTTGGCAGGGCACAGCCAGAGCATGTGCTCGAAATTGTTGTATTCGTGGCCACAGTGCGAGCATACAGCAGGAAAGCCAGGATTGATCCTGCTTAGTGTCGTCGGTGTTATGTATGTTCGAGTCTGCAACTGTCTGTAAGTGATTGCTTGTGCTCTGTTGAGCTTTGTGTGAGGAGGAGGAAAAGTTCGACGTCCTAACCTATGATGAGAGGTGAGTTCGTGGTATGACACGAGCGGGTCTTTGTTATCGAGGTTCCTGCAGGCTGCATTGAAGCGGGGGGTGGACCGCAGACGCGGAAAGTGAGCTCTCGCGCCAGTTGGTGTGCCCGCTCGTTTGGGTTGAGGAAGGAGATCCGGAAATGTTTCCCATGTGAGCCGGGAACCATGTAATGTGTGAGGACGGGAAATTATCTTCGCCCCTTTCTTGGTAGAAGACAGGGGCGTAGCCAGAAATTTTTTTCGGGGGGGGGGGGGGGGGGGTTCAACCATGCTTTATGCATGTTCGTGCGTGCGTTTGTATGTGTGCGTGTATATATTAGAGGTGTGCACGGGCTCCGGGTAGCCCGAAAGCCCGAGCCCGACCCGGCCCGCGGGCCGGGCTCGGGCGGGCCGACGTATTTTCACCTTGGGCCCGGGCCGGGCTACTTGCAGTTTTATCGGGCCGGGCTCGGGCCCGGCGCAAAGCCCGACTCAAGCCCGAAATATAGAGAATGAGCGGGAATTGTTTTGTAGCACGCATGCAGCGCCTTTCCCGCGACCGCCCTTTACCGCTTTTCTTTTCCATTCGCTACTTTCAACAAAAGGGGAGCAGGTAAAGCACTGCCTCTGTTGCACTCCGACAAACAGAGAAGCACCTGAGCTAGTGACGGCGCCACGCGACTGTTCGCGTTAGATTTAAGGCCAAATCCCATATGAGTGAAAATGCACGCGACAGCGACGAGCGACCCGACGTTGATAGCCTTCGTGCAAGCTGACGCGCTGACGCTTGCATGGGCATACCCCATACACGTGACGGCTTTGGCGAGCGAACTCCATTGTTGCTGGCATGAGGCCGTCTACTTGTATAGCAAAAGTGCCGCGCTGTCGCAGGTATGCAATGAAAATAAAATATTTGTTGCATGTTGGTACGTAAAACGTTTACCATTGTCTCGCAGTATTTTTTATATGCACGTGCATAATTATTACGTTATTTGTTGGTGTACAGCTGATGTGCTTAGTACGTCGCTGATGTACATTCGGTTCTGGTGTTTTGTGACTTCTGGGTGATGAGCGACGGTTTCAAAATGTGAAAAAACCGAGCGATCGCGCGATTTCGACCACGCGATACATCGCGCGAACGGCCCGCAGCGAAACCTTCAAAAAGCAGGGCCGGGCCGGGCCGGGCCGGGCCCGGGATGGTGTTTTCGTACGTCGGGCCGGGCCAGGCGGGCTCGCAGCCCTTTGCCGTCGGGCTCCGGCGGGCCTTCGACAATGTCAGCGGGCCCGGGCCGGGCTCGGGCTCGGAAATACGGCCCGTGCACAGCTCTAGTATATATACGCAAGCAAATTTGAAAAATTTTGGGGGGGGGGGGGTTGAACCCCCCCCCCCAACCCCCCCCCCCCCCCCCCCCTTGGCTACGCCCCTGGTAGAAGAGCTTGTTGACAACCGTAGCTGCCTGCGAAGAGACGAGGACAGCCGAAAAAGTTCTTATGGCTGTTCTGGAGTCCGAGTAAATGATAGAGGCTCCCGTGCAGCTTTGAAGGGCCACCGCAATGGCCATTTCTTCTGCTTCGTGGGTGAAGTTGGTAACTACCGTGGCTGCGTTGACGAGCGAGGCATGGGCGTCCACCACGGACACGGCGTAAGCGCCTTGATTCCAATATCTTGCAGCGTCAACAAAGAGGACTTGCGTTTCGTTGCGCATGATCTTGGCGAGTATGGCCTTGGCTCTCGCCAATACTCCTCTCGACTGGTTACTTTCGTCGGCAACGACGATCTTTTATTTTATAATTAACTAACAGGTCAAAGCCATTTGATCTCTAAGTAGGCACTACCAGAAAAGCACATGTTTCCGAGCTCTTTGGTGGGCAAAAGCTGGCTTCACTTTTGCTGGCAAGGCGCTGCGAGAGCTTCCACTCCAGAATTTTTTTAAACCTCCTTGATGTAGACAGTCCATAGACTGTCTAAAAATGGGCTTAGACTGTCTAAATTTATTTTTGTAAGGGTACTTTTCCCGTTTCAGTGATTTTAACGGGTCCGGCGCGGCGCGGGAGTTCACCGCAAAAGGCTCAAAAGGCCCACGCGGGAGCCGGCGCCGCCGGCGCTCACTCCCCCTATTCTAGCCGACTCTAGCCATGTCTGCGGTCCGTGGTGGCGCGCTCCCTTCAAAGCGGCGAGCAGGGGCCGTATGCATGCCGCTACGGTACCTTTGCGAAATGCGGCTGAGTGCCTACGCGGGTGACCTCCGGGGTCCGGCAAAACTTCGCTACGAAGATAAGGTTCACCTTTGCGGCGGCATCGACCCGTTCGACTTCAGCAGCGATGAAGCTGTGTGTGACGTGAAGTGTTATCCTCGCATCGAGCTCACAAGGACTACCTTGTTGACACAAGCTTTGCAACAAGGGACGAGCTTCAAGCCTATAAATCGATGGACGCCCACAGTTACGTGACGAGCGGATGGGTCCAACAGCCACGAGACCACGGTCCCACAGTTCGACGAATGGGTCCAACAGCCACGAGACCACGGTCCAACAGTTCGAGACCTCGGAGACGGCAGCCGCGACGTCGTCGGAAACGTGAGTGGTGCTCATGCTTCACATTCCCCTTGCTCAGTGCTCGGACGAACTATTTTTGCGCCGCGGTAGTGTCGCTTCATAAATTCTCTTTGTGCGGAAGGGCTTCACCGTTTGCAAGCAGCTGTGGGGTGACACAAGTGGCATAGTTCGTTCGTGCTTGAGCCCAAGCCGCTTGCGATCGAAAATGATCTTTGCTGCAGGGTCCAACGACGCGCGTCGGGCATGCAGTTGCGCGCCCAGAGTTCACCTACGGTCTCGATTGATTGAATCCTAGCCGATCGACCAAAAGCGGCTGTGTACTCGCACTCCATCCGGACCTCAACAGGTTACCGTGTCCTAGGAACACGAGGGAACTAGCGATCGTGCTTCGAAACGAGTGCGGTTAAGAAAAATAGTTGTTTCATCTGCAAAACTGTTAAAACTAAGGGTACCACTGTCGCGTTCTACTCTTAAAAGCCAAGCTTAAGGGTCCTCAAATTTTTCTAGTTTTGTTCCAATGCTACTTTGTTTTTTGCTGTTATCTGAATGACACAGCGGCTACCTGCTTACGTTGACTGATGTTGCACCGCTTTTTCGGGTTCGACACTCGCAGGCAGCCATCCAAGTCTTTTCGATTGTTGATGCGTCGGAGCCACTCCGCTCTTCGTCGCTGCGTGACGTCTTTCCTGTGCTTGCATTAGTTTACAATAACTTTAGGTATGGAAAAAAAGCCGACATCAGACGCGTTCTCATGACCAGGCTTCTTCTTCGAGTGGTTGTAGCAACCAAATACGGCACAGTTCACCATTTTTGGACCCCAAGAACCTCGCACTGCTTCCCGGGCAGGCCGGGCGAGGGGGACCACAAAGATGGATGCGCTGCCTTTTCGACGCTGGCGCCATCTCGCGAGCTACGCCCCTGTGCAACCCTCCTAAGGTGCAATGGTGCAACTTGGTTAGTGTGTGGTGGCTAAAACAAACGCTCGTCGTTACAGTAGGCCTTTCGTTGAAACTTTCCCCGATATTCTGGTTTAAAAAAAAAACATTTGAGAAAACTGTCAAGCGTTTCCCAACTTCGCGTCTGAAACAACGGCACAGACTTCTTGCGTAGTTCGGTTGCGCTTGCCGCAAGCACCGTAAAACATCCTGACTTTGGCCCGCGAAACCCTCGGTGATTGGCTTCACATGTGAAAATTTGTTGACGCTGTGCAGTCGCTACTGCCGCACAGCCAAGCATGGAGCTGCACTTTATTTATGTATCGTTGAAATTGCTTTGCGATACCTTCCCATTCCTGCTATCGAGTTGCCCAGTGAGCGCATGGTTTCAATCGCACCAAACGCAACATCACGGTGAGAGAGCCTGAAGACAGCTCATGCGGAACAGTTTGTGTTTCTGCATGACTATTTGTAGTCTTTCGGTAATAGTCACTCACCGCGTTATGTGCTTGAGGGCATGATCAGATTTTATTGCTTTGTTTTTTCTTTCAATTTTCAATAAAATCTTTTGTATTCGATTCGATATTCAGTATTTTTGGCCACTATTGGGCACTATTTGATTCGAATTCGATTCGAGATGAAATTTCGCGGTTTGCACACCCCTACTTATTTCCTGTCTGTACTCATAAGTGACCTCAACTCACTTGGTAAAAATTTTTTGAACATAAGTAACACTAGGCCGAAAAAGGAGGGACAATGTGTGCACTAACTTTCCACAAAATGGTTTATTGCACGAGGCACCAATAGACAATATGGTTGTGCCTTCAAGCTTCACCGAGGTGCCATGCAGAGAGATATGTCTTCTTCCGTTTTATTTTAGCAAAATATACGGCATACTAATCATCTTGCGAAATACTCCACGTTCAAGAAAGTCAATACTTTATTCGATAAGGACAGTCGTGGAGTGCTAACAAAAGTAGTGCCCACTTTTTTATTAACCTTATTAGCTGATAAAACCTTTGTGTTCTGAAAGAAAGCTTCCCACTCACATGATCTACACTGTAACGCCAGCCATCCATCGTCGCACTTGTTTACAAGATTATAATGCTCTCTTATAAATGCCATTGTATGTAGCGCAACTAGACAGGACAACAGAAAGGAACAGACGAACACTGTTGTCCTGTCTACTTGCGCTACTTACGATGGTATTTACTATGTCGAAACACTCACCCAACATTCACTTCTTTTAAAATGCTCTCTTAACCTATAATTCCTGCAGCTACAGGTATCTGATAAATGACAGCTTCCCAGCATTCCACAAACTGTGTCCTATGTCATTTCTTGCAAGCAGTCGTCATCTTTGGTGCTTGACTGCTGATTCTGCAAATCAATTTCAGCTTGCATGGAGCTGAAAAAACTACTTGCACATTAGCATGTGATGCCAACCTTTTTATTCTGTAGTTGGATAGCGCAACGACTCAGTGGGACACACAGCACATGGGAAAGATTCACACACAGCACGTTGTTCAAACGAAAGTGTTAGTCGCAGAGGGCCCGATTAGGAAGTACTGTTCTATTGCTCTAGTCAGCTGTTCCAACAGGGATGTCGCTCAAAAAGGAATAGCTGTTGTGCCACACTTGCACAAAATTTCGCACTACATAATAAGGTTGATGTCACGTGCTAATGTACAAATAGTTCTTCAGCTCCATGAAAGCTGAAATCGATTTGCAGAATTAGTAGTCAAGCACTGAAGAAAACAACTGCTTGCCAGAAACGACATAGAACGCGGAGAAGCTTTCGTTAATTAGATACCGCTTTCCTGCAGTAAGCAGTATGTTGGGTAAACAAGCCGCTGCATGAATGATAGGTTAAGAGAGCATTGTAATCTTGTAAATAAAGCCAATGATGGGTGGCTTGCATTACACTGTAGAGCGTGTGGGTGTGAACCTTTCTTGCAGAACTCAAATGTGTTATCGAACAACAGAGCTTAACTGACGAGATTGATAATACTATAAGCTGCAAAAACTGCAAAAATCGGTACCAGTTCTGTGAGTACTTTGTCGCTGTCCTTGTCGGACAAAGAATAGACTTTCTTGAATGTGCAGTAGTCTGTGAGCTTATAAGTGTTATGTATATCTTCTAAAAACGAAACGGAAAAAGACAAATCTCAGTGCATCGCTTCTTGGTGCAGTGTGAGTGCACCGGCATTGTGTAAATATTTGCCTCGTGTGCAGTAAACCATTCTGTTGAAAGTTAGTGCACATGTTGTGTCTCTCTATTTTTGTTCTTGTGCTGCTTTTACACAAAAAATTCTTAGCATGTGCTACCAACTAGGGTGAATATTTCCCTAAACCATTGTTGCCCTGTCTTACAGCGTCCGTTGTCTTTTAACCACAGTAGTCTCTCGCTTTTTTTTTATGCTGGTGCAGGTGCATGCTTGACTGAAACATTTTCTTGGTTCATCATGCCTTTTGTGTGGAGGATTTAAATTACAATTCCAGGTATTCCCAAAACCACAATATTATTGACACACACCACTGTGGAGGAACTCTCTGATTTTGCCTATTCAAGATTCTTTAACATATCTAAACTTGCTTCATTGAGACAAAATAAGCCATTGAACTGCTGCTATGGGCGTTTACAAATGTTCAACGATTTAGCGAAGTATTGCTGCTGTGCTAGTGTTTGTCAAGAGAGCCTTCCTATTTTTGTTGCGCTGATACATGTCTGCTTGATGGAGACACCTTGTACTTTACTGTGCCTTTTGAGTGGAGGTTCCTGGACAAAGTCAATTCCATTGCTACAGCCTATGTCAAGTGGCCAACATATTGTTTGGAATTGCTACAATAAAGGTTATGCATGACCAACAACATATGTTGGAATTTGGCATTTACTTTTGGAAGCTTGGCATAACACATTCCGTACAAACTGAGTAATGAAAATGAGCCGACCCGACATTAAAATGCTTACGTTGTCTTGAGCACAATGGATTAAGCCAATGTCATGTCTTGGCCAGAAAAACACCAATTTGCCGAGATAAAAAATTCTTGAACACGGGGTGTCGCCGGAGCCATTTTGACAAGAGGACTTCTCTTCAAGGCTGGAACTTGAAGACAAGTTGGTTTGTCAAAACGTTGGCTCCAGCAACGTGCTAGTCAATTCGTTGTATCATGCCAGTGTTTTGCAGTAATGTTTTAGCTGTTCACTGTCAAGATTGAGCGATAACTAAAGGAATGCCTGGGTAATATGGCATCAGATTAATTTCTGGAGCTTCTCTAGCCTTCTCTAATCGATTGGCTGAAGAGATTTCGCTGGCCTTGTCGGTGGTGTCGCTGACAGTCCCGGGATGTCCTCACGTAACGAGCGATGTCGCCAGTAAGGCGTGGCCAGTAGTAGGCATCGGTAGGTAGGTAAAAATAGCCTTCCTTCAGGCTTGGCACCGCTAGTGCGACGCTGCCTTAATTTTCTGTTGTTGCTGGCAGACACAGCACTCGTAGACTGCGGCTACGATGTCAAGATCCGCAAACCCAGTCAGCGATTTCCGTGGGGTGACACTTTGCAAGAAGTGTGCCCTGTTCCAGCCATTTTTCTTTTTTCGCGTTTAGAGCTTTAAGGAGCCTTGCAACACTTTTCCAAGTAACCATCGGATAGTTTCACTAAAGGAGTTTATTGCCTCACGAATCGACCACCGCGAAAAGTTTAAGAACCTGCCAAGTACGATCGGAGTTAGAGATTTGTCGCACGCTGTAATTGCTTTCTCTCTGTTCTCGTCCCTGTGAGCACGCTGGAAGCTAAGCAGGGAGGGATGGCACGGGGGAAAGAAGTTACGTCACATCTGCGTCGTGACCTTGAGCACTTTTTCTTTTTTTCTCTTTGAACGCACGGCTTACTTTCAGTGTGAGCACGGGCATGTGGCAGCCTTCCGCAGTGGCCGCAGTAACCATGGAGCCCACGATGCTCGAATCAACCAATGGCCGTGAATTTTGGTATATGGCATCATTTGTAGAAAGAAAAGGGTGTGATTTCTAGCTGATCTTGAGAATTCATTGTAAATTCCATGCCACATGCTGCGCTATAATGTTTGGCTCGCATGTTCTCAGGAGCCTTGACTACTGATCAGCAGCGTTTTCTGACCATGCTGAAAAAGTGTTGCAGGGCCCCTCTAAGAGATGCATAGGTTAAAAAACAGTAATAACAAGGAAGGAGCATTGGGAGAAAACCAAAGAAACCTAAAAGAATGGAAAATGAGAGAAGAAGGGGAACAGTCACACAGGAGGGAGGGTTTGGGATACCGGTGCCGTTCTTTTTTCTCTTCTGTAGGAGGGTTACCCCTCAGTCAGCCCCCCTGCAAGACGAGAGCAAGGTCGTAGTATGTGAAATTACAGGTGTGTAGGTATTTGAAGACTCTTAAGAAAGAACGAGAGCCACAAGGGCACATGTTCATCAGTAATGGGCTAAGTGTGAAGTGGTCAAAGATGCAGGTGGAAAAAAAAAAGGGAGGGGGGCAGAACTTCTGGTGGGGTTCAAAGGAGGGAGGCATTGCGACTCAACACAGTACCTTGTGTTTCGATCTTGACATTGCTAGCTCTTCTATTTGCTCTTTGTTTGATTTCTGTCCTCAATTAATTTTCTTTTCCTTTTTTTTTGTTGCATTGGTATATATCTATTTCTTTTCTTCCTGTTCTTTGTGTCCTGAAAATGCACCATTATTTCAGAAATAAGTGAACACATTAGGCTTGTACTTAGTGAATGCGAAACTTGCTATCACAAAGAACGTTTTATGGGCATAGTTTTAGCTAGACATTTAGTACGGCACGCGCACCTCGTGCAGAATGATCTACTAGCAAAATAATAAGAGCTACTGTTCTCTAAATGCCAGTAACAATAGGGCCCATGCCCAGATGTGGAAACGTGAAGGCGTAAATATTTCCATGAGGGGGGTGGGCCATACCAATTACAGATACCCACCTTGGTTTCTTGAAGACAACTCGCTTGAGCCTTTCATAGAAACTAAATTTTTTAGGTGAAGCTTGCATTCTGATCAAGCTCTCAACATTGCTACCTTTGCTGCTTTTAGGATTGATTTTCTGATGCCCATGTTAGTATTATAGCATCACCTAAGTAACTTATGCACCAATGAGCCCAATTTAGCTACATTGGATTGAACTAACTAAAAGACTCAACTCCTCATTTTGAAGGTAAAAGAAGACAGTGGAAATGCTGGTGCTTTACAAAACATGAATTTGTGAGAAGAGGGGAAGAACGGATGATTCACATACACAATGTAGTGACTGGTTTTGCAGAACATTGTTTTCCAGGGTCCAGAATGGACAAATAAGGCAGCATTTCTCCTTGCAGGGCTCAGGGTGTCTCGACTTGTTGCAAATTACACAAGACTGGCAGTGTGTTTGAGTTATTTGTGAAAAGTTGCCTAAAATGAGGGACAAGCTGATGGACACGGCCTCTTTTCCCTCACCTTATGTACCTGTTCGGAGATGAACCAATATGCTGCTCACCCAGTTTACAGCAATGATCAGCTTGGCCAAACTGTCAACTGAGCAGCTTGGTTGAACGTCACCTTCGTGTGTGGGATCATCCAACCAACCATTATCAGCTTCAAGATATGTGCTGTTGAAATTGTAACGTTCGCTGGTGTTGAGCTTTATGGTAAAACTGCGGCTTTTGGGTAATCGATAATGTGCGCAGTGCAGCCAAGGGAGGCCTGGAGGTGACATTGACGGTGAGGACACTGCCCCTGCACGGCGAGGCTTTCGTGCGCATGCTGGTGACACAGCACCGCATGCACGAGCTCATCATGCACTGGTTGTCCAACCGCCTCTATGCTGGATGGCTGCTGGCACATGCGTCGGTCGCAGCACATTTACTCAGGTCAGGTGCAGTCCGACGGTCTGTGTGTATACTTGTTAGCTCTCCCAAATATTCTGCAAGATCGACTAATTCTTGCCCATTCTATCAATTTACAATTACATGGTCGAGTTCTAGGCAAAATGAATTCTGTTCACGAAGTCACGAAGAGGTTTTGCTTGTTGGTTTTCGCACCGGTGCAAATTATTTAAGATGGCACTAGTGTTTGCAACTGATGCAGCTGCCATGTTGTTGGGAGCAGATTCAGTACTGGTGATTGCACTGCTCATGGAAGACCAGAAATTCTGCCGTATATGCTTGGAGATATTTCGCCCTCTCACTCTTTTAGCAAGAAATCCCAATGTTTAGTCGACAAAAAAAAGTACAAAATAAGCGTAGGGACACCCCTTTACCTCACAAGCGTACACAAGAGACGAGAGGGCTAGTGAAGGCCAAAGAAATACCGCGCGCACACCCAAATAGCAGTCTGCTGGCACAAGTGCCGCAAAAAGGGCAGTGGCAACTATGACGTCATCATTGCTAGATGCGCCAGCTCAGAGCTTGGCTGCAGTGGTGACGTCAGGAAGTTGAGGGGTCCCCTTCAGGTCCCCAAGGCGATGCAGTGTTGCGAGGTGCGGCGCATAGCACTCGGCTGCACATGCAAACTTCAATATTCATATAAATTACCTTTGAACCTATATTCGCTGTTGAGATTTGGTGGACGATATGTGTGCATTCACGCCAATTGATCCCGCTGCAGCGAAATTTTGTGTCAGTGCCCCTTTAAAGCAAAACTGAGATGTAATGATTTCATTCGCCGCAAGCACACGGCAAGCATTTGGCACATGAATATTGTGTAAAACACGGCTGTATGAAAGCAACACCGAGCCATACTTGATGAAACAAAGCTTCTCTTGGTAAATTCACAGAAAGTGTGGCTTTTATTTCAGTACAGATTGCATGGGGGATCGTGATAACTTTCTGTTATGTATCAGCGCTACTCACTTCATCAGTGGTCCGAGTGGCTTTCCTGCCACTTTATCATCGTGATTGCCTGATTATGAGTAGAGGATGGCAGCAAAAGAACAGAGCCGAACAGAAGGGACCGTTATGTTGTGCCAGCCTAGAATTGGGACAGGATTTCTTTGTAGTGGTTACATTTTGGAAAGTTTTCATAAATGAGGTGGCTGTGTTTCAGGAACTGTCAGTTTCCTTGCCGAGGATCGGAGGAACAACGTGGCGGTGACGAGGGCCCCGGTGCCACCTGGCCGTCGTGTGCGACAGCACCATCACGTTGACTACATTGGCAATGAAAGGAAGTGCACAGGAGTACACGTCTGGTAAGTGCACGCCTCAGTGTCCCAGGTGCTAGCTTCCAGGTTTTGGCACTGCGGCAGGGAATTCCTGCAGTTGAATGAGAATGTCACCAGTTAATTAAAGGGGCACTAAAGGCAAATAACAATTTATGTCAGAGTAAAAGCTCAATGTATGACAACTTCTAAAATGGCAATACCTACTTACCGAGAAATTGAGCTAAATGTATCACATGATGAGCGCCACGAGTGGGACATTTTCGAAGTGATCCCGATGACGTATGAGAGTCTGCTTACAATAAATCACTAGTAATCAAACTAGCAGCAATAAAAAAAGAACCTTCCGTGCATCAAAAGACGTAATAAAATTCTGCTTGTTCGTTTCCGTTTGATTCATGGAAAAAAGAACCTCTGTGGCGTTGCCATGGGGAACAGCGTGCGTGGTTCAAAGGTTCCGTTTTCGCCGAACTGCGCTTTGCCCGGTGCCCTGCTTCGCTCATGCGGTCGCGTCTCAGTGGTAGTTTCGGGATCGCGTACTGCCGCGGCATACAGGCCAGCGTCGCGAGCCAATGTCTCGTTGTCAAGTTCTCCGTCCACATCCATTGCGGCGATTGCGGCAAGCTTCGATGGCTTCGATGGCCGTTGTTGCTGCTGTGGGTCCCGCTACTTTTGCTCTGTTGCTACTAGTGTCGGCAGCCGCACAGTAAAGGCGGGCAACGTTGGGCACGGCAACAGTGACGCATGAATGTCTGATTTCAGGTGGGTGATTTGAAGTGCGCTAACGCGATGCGGACCACTAAAACGTGATTTTATTTCAAAATGAGCCCCTCCTTGTCTTAAATATAGCACTACGAGGTTTCTGGACTGCTATTTCAACAATCGACGTTGACTTAATATTTGCTTTTAGTGTTCCTTTAAGCAATCATTTGGACTTGTTGAATCCAAATCTTCTTGCATATAGCTAGAGTTTTCAGTGCCAGATCATGGTGCACGCTCTTAATCTTGGTAACAGCGTTAGACTGAATGTGTATTTTGTATTTACAATATATTAATAATCATGGTTTTGGAGGTTAGGCTTCCAAGGCATGAAAGCCATGTCAATGTTGCATTCATCATCAGCCTATTCTGTGTTTACCCTATCTAACATGATACACTTAAATCTTATGCCTTTAAACTTCCTAATTTCATCACCCCACCTAACTCTGCCACCGTCCACTTTTTTCCCATCTCTTGGTAACCATTCCGTTGCTCTAACTGACCACTGGTTGTCTGTCCTATGCATTCCATGACCTGCCCAGATCCATTCCTTTCTCTAACTGTCAACTAGAATATTGGCTACCCTGGTTGTTCTCCGATCAGTTCTCCCGTGCTCTTATCTCATAATGTTATGACTATCATTTTCCGTTCCATTGCTCACTGCGTAGCCCTTAACTTCTCAAGTTTCTTTGTTATCCTCAGTTTCTAGTATTAGCAAAATAGGATTGTTAACACCGGAAGAAATAGGAATGAAGATTAATGGAGAATATCGCGGCAACAATGGCAACACATTGATACAAATGATAGAACTCAGCAGGCATTATGGCTGAAGATAAATATCCACAAGACGGATATTACGTTCAGTGTAGCCGGGAGTTCAGAATTGGCAACCGTCCCCTAGAATCTGTGAAAGGGTATTACTGCCTAGGTAAATTATCATCAGCAGAGCCTACTCACTGTGGGAGATGGCCATCTCTGTTGTCCCGGACCGCAGTGTCGGTCTGCAGTTCTGTCAAGCCAGCCGCACCTGCCACACCCAGGAGCACCTGGCAGTAACGCACCAGCCATCAGCACAGGCACCTTGCGCAACACTGGGTTCGTCTTGCGGCCATCCCCTTATCCTGTAAAGATTGAAGACAAGTTCGCTTCAATACGCTGGCTCCAGCGACAATCCTGGTTCAACGATATATTCATTACTCCTGTAAAGGAAATTCACCAAATAAGGATGGACCAGAGTGCATACTGCAGGCATTCTCAAGTCATGACTGGCAGTTTGCTGCTGTTTCTAAAATGAAAAGTGTACAACCATTTTGCCAATACTGTCACCTCATTTCGGCATTAATCAAATGTGTAAGTCAGCTAGATTGAGAGAGAAAGTTTACATAAGAAAAAATGGTGTTCGCCCGAGTACAGAGAAACTTTATAAGCAGGCTAGTTTCAATGTCTGGTCTTACGTAAAATTTTTACTCTCATATTAAAGAAAGTCAGTACATTCTTGCACAACAATGCCTTTCAGCACTTGTTAACCGATTTTGGTTTGAACTGTTGTGGTCATGGAGGTGGTATGCTCGTGTACTGATCTCAGAGTGCATATTTTAAATGTTCAGCAGGTCAAAATTGCATCAGAGTTTTACATTACAGTACCCGACCAGTTTTTGTGTTGCCTTGACATATTAAATTCAATAAATCAATCCATCTATCAACGTTTTGGTGTAGACCTCGAACTGTATTCATCCTCACTTAGGTCAACCAGCTTACGGGAGAGAGAGGTGAACAAGCCGGCCAACAAGCCCAAGTCAAAGCCATGGCAGCAGTGATCGTAGAGCAGCCATAATGTTTACAACATAATGCCGAGGTAAGCCTCCTAGCCAAATGTCACTCAAGGTTCTCAAAGGACTGTGGAGCGAGTTTTACGTCAACTTTGCCGTTATTACGCAGAGAGATATGCTCAAGACTATTTCTAAAACTTTCTGTGCACATTTCCTTCCTGCTTTTTAAAGGGGCCCTGCAGCACTTTTTCAGCATGGTCAGAAAACGTCGATCAGTGGTCGAGGCTCCTGAGAACAACCGGACCAAACGTTATAGTGCAGCATGCAGCCTGTAATTTGCAATTAATTCTCAAAATCGCCTACAAATTATTCCCCCTTCTTAGTACAAATGATGCCATATACTCAAATGACCGCACCATATACTAAGATTCATGGCCATTGACTGATTTGAGCATTGCGAGCTGCATAGTTACCGTGGCGGCCATGGAATCACGTAAAAACTAATTCTACTTTTCAGTTCTCTGCCTTGAATAATGTTCGTGAAATTGTTTGTGCTACCTTGTGCGTAGAGTCTTTTATTGTCTGTTTTTTTTTTTTGCAGTCTACTATTGTTTCTTTTGAAGTGCAGGCTGCCATCATTTAAAAAATATTTTTTTTTTACATTTTTATTATTCGTGTTTGATAACATTTGAACCCTAAACAATCATGCTAGTCTTGGGCTCACGCAATTAATTTGTAAAAGAATACAAAATAATAAAGACATGCAATCTCAATGAAAAAACATTAACAAAGAAGCAATACATAGGACAACATGCAATCTCAATGCTAAAAATTAGGAATAAGACTCGCAAAACAAATTTATTAAAAATTTTGATTTTTACGTAGACAAACATCTGCCCAAGTTGAATACCACAGAAAAAAGAAGATAGCGAGAACCTTTACGTCTTTCTCAAGCGAAAAGCCATAGCAAGTAGGGCACGTTTACTTACAGCATGAAAGAATTGAGAAAAAAAAAAACGAATGAGGATGACACAACACTAACACTTACTTATGACCGGAAGTTTATTCTTATATGCCTTATAAAATAGAAAAATACGAATGTGCACAAATCAACATAACGAGGCACAGACATCCTGGAAGCGCTAACGAAGATGAAATCCATCAAACGTCGAGGCTTCAGGTCGATGCATCCGAGAAATTTATTTCGCTGTGCAGTGACGATGAAGCCTCACTTCTGACGCCCCTTTCTTTTTGATCAGTTGAGGTGGTGATGGGTTGGTTTTTGCACACCTTGTTTTTCACATCTATGTGCAGTTTGTAACAGTGAACTTCCAGTCTATGTTCATGTCGTATTGTCGTAATCATTTGTTTCTTTTGTGCAATAAGTGAATATGCGCAGAGAAGGGAACAGTCATCATACACGTGACTGAAAGTTGTTATCTTTGAAGTTAAAAATGCACGTTGAAAATTGTAGCTTTCTCCTGGCATCAGAGGGACGGAATTCTGCAGATTTGTTTGGAATGGAATTCAATAGAGCAATGGAATTCCGTAGGTCATGTTATGGAATGGAATTTCATGGATCATTATGAAGGTTCTGGTGTACTGTGTTGTCCATTTTCCATAGAGATTATGTACAGGTGGGCTAGTAGTATTAAAAATCTTTTGGGCTTGACTGCACACCATAGAGTTTCTTACAATAATACCTAGAGGGGAATCTGGCGCTAGTGTCTACGCGGGCTCCTTGAGCGGCGCTTCAACCACCATGGGAATGATGGGAAGTACAGGCTTCGGATTTGCTTCGGATGGATTAGGTTCTTGAGATCCACGACGCTAGTTTGCCGAGTGTAAAACAAAGCGATGTGAAGTTATTTCCAATTAAAACTTGCTCCATTCTTTTGTACGTAGAACTTATTGCAAAAAGTTTGTGTGATTGTGAGATGGAACTAAAACCAGGACAAATTCAACCACCAGGGTATGCATTGCTCTTCAATTGTGTTCCTGATTTGGCATCACAATATAATGAATTATTTTCTTTACAACACTTAAAACAAACGCGCTTGTCTTTCCCTTGAAAGTACACATTATCTATTTGTGGAAATAACAGTACCGTATTGAGTGAGAAACAGTTAACGTATCATCTGCTGCGATGCCAGATGCGTCTTTCCAAGTGGTTTTCCAAGCCTACAACATATCTCTCGTTTTGTTGTGAAGTCGAGACAGAGGTGCGCGACTGTGCGTCTGCTTAGCTTCGCCGTTGTTTTGCAGTCGATTTGAAAGAGTTTTGACAAGTAGCACTTATCAAAAAACGAGAACTCTATGCAATCTCCTGCACTGGCATGGGACGCTACATCTATGCGCAGCGGTGAGTGCCTGACGCTTTGCTAAAACTGTCAAATACAACCTGTAAAGCTGCAACGCGGCAGCAGACCAAGAAACCTAGCGGTATTCAGCCTCTTTGAACAATAAAGGCGCTGCTTGAGTGCTTTGAAACGCACCCCACTACCCACTCCTCGCAAATAACGAAACTGAAACTGTAGAACAAAATCCATAGACAGCTCGCTAGCTAGCGCTAACCAATCCGAAGCCTGTACTTCCCATCATTCCTGTGATGGTTGAACGATTGCAGCGCCAGTTTCCTCTCTAGCTTATTGTACGAAACTCTATGACTGCACACATTTTAACAGCAGTGCTGTTTAAGCTCGAGGTTCGGCTTCAAGCTGTGTGCAAGAAACTGTGCCGAGCAATGACGTCACTGCGCGTTGCCTAGCAACCCCTGGCACACCTGCACGTAGCGCGTGCAACACAACAATTCGACCAGCGTGCATGGTCCTTTTCTTCATAGTCTTCTTCGCTCCCTGAACACGTGTGCCCGGCATGCACTCTTCAGCTGTGCTGTTTTGTCCAGCCTGGAATGCAATAACTTGGATGGGCAAGAGAGGGAAAGAAAGCTAGAAAATGAGACAGAGAGAGAAAAAGGAAAGAGAGAAAAATAAAGAAAAACAAGGAAGGTTGGCCAGCTCCGCTGTTCCTTCAGGCTTGGCTCCACTAGTACGAGGCTGCCTCAAGCTTTCTCTCTTTTTTTTTCTGGATGATTGTGCTGGAGAGAAAGGGCTTGTTACAGGAATGTACTATGCATCAGCCAAACTATTTTGTATTACCTTGAGGTGCGGTGAGCCATTATTGCTGACGACTGAAATGGTGGCGCAAGTGCTCTGTCAGGCTTGAAGATAGCATTGTGTGAAGCACTTGTTCTTGCGGCATTACAAGCGTTGGTCGGCAAAAAAAGTGGAGCTCACTCAGACTCTGCCAAGAAATATATTTTGCGCTTAGTGCCCACTTGGGCTACGTCTCACCAAAACTTTCCTCAACCGGACACACTTGAAACTCAGACTCGTTAAAACTTTTCTCAACCGGACTCGCTCAGACTCAGTCTCACCAAAATCTTCCTTAACCAGATTAATTCAGACTCAGTCTAACCAAAATTTTTCTCAACTGGAATCATGCGGACTCATTCTCACCAATTTTTTTTTGAACAGGACTCATTTTGACTTGGACTCACTAAAATTTTCCTGAAGCATGCTTATTTGACTCAAACAACTCACCAAAAATATTACTCCCCGGACCGACTAAGACTCATGGCTGGATTTGAGTCTGAGTGAGAGTTGACTTGTAGTGCCGTGCCAGTGGTGGCCAGCCGGCTGGAGAAAAAGACGACGAGCGCAGGTGGCTTGTGGTGCGAGGCAGTAAGAACGCTCTGGGACTTTGGCTGGCTGGACACCTCGGCCAACACTCCTCTTCGGCCTCTCGCCTCCTTATTTGGCCGTCCGCCTTTCTCTCCAATAAATGAGTGACGACGGCACGTCTACATCGAATGCCGTCATGTCGCAAGACTCATTAGTGAGTTGGCCAACCTATGATTACAAGTAGCTCATATTAGGAGGAGTGTGCATAGCCCCATGTCTCAATGCTGTATGTTATGTGACTGTGGAAATTACTCAAGTAAACAGTGTCATGAAGGGTAAATATTAGCTTGCCTGGTATGGGGCAAAGCAACACCGACATACTTTGGTGCACGTTAAAAGACTGGGCGTGCAAACACGGACGCAGGAGAGAAGTCAAGACAACGCAGACGCCGACTAACAACTGAACAGCTAGGTGCATTGCAATGGAAAAGAGAGTAGGCAGAAAAACTTATCTGCGCACGCCCAAGCAAGAAGCGATACCTATCAATCCAGCACGCATGGGGATCTACATAGGAGGTAACTGTTCAGGCATTTGATTTCTTCTTTATGCAAGTTTAGTTGATTGGCTCACGCATGCCCTACCCTATTATCGATATGCCATGCCTCAGCCATCAGACGCGTTTCTTCAATCCTGTGCCTGTACAAAACTGCACATCCATCGAATTTCGATATGAACTTACACTCTCCACAATGTAAAGATAGATGAGATGGTGAGGCTCCGGTTAGAAATCTCTCATGTTCCATCAATCTCTGGTCAACACAGCAGCCTGTCCATCCTACGTAGAAGCGGCCACAGCTAAAAGGAACCTTATACACCACACCTGTATGGCAGTCAGTCAATTTGTTGGTGTGTTTTAAAAAACAAATGTCACAAATGTAGCCTCGACACTTGCAGAGGCTAGGAGCCCCCCCCCCCTGAAATGCTGCTTCCTCAAATACGTGTTTTCGTCAAAGTAGTTGCTTTCCTCAAATATTTGGCGCCTTCAGCAAGTGCTCCCTGCCTCCCCCCTCCCCCACCACCTAAAAAACATTCCTCGCTAGGGCCTGCCCACAATATACCCTTACCTACTCAAAATGCACAAAGAGGTCGGTCCAGCTCACAACACTTGATTCAAAGCAATAAAAAAATTCGGTATAGACCACAAATCACCTACTGCTTCGCATGACATCGACTCCCAGAATGAGTGGGATCTGCCAAGATTTTTTTTATTCTGTGTTGTGCTCACTATTTTACGTTGCTTGTGTTCCTTCAACATGGATGAGCAGCTAGCTCAAAACTAAACTGCCATGTGTTGCTGTGTCAAGAGCCTTGTAGCAATTGTTAGTGTGGCACCTTGCAGGAAGACGACAGAACCATCTCCGTGGGAAGCTGTGGTTAAGGGCTTTGTCGACTCTGCAGAAAAGCAGCAGTCACGTCCCAGTTCGCTGACTGCCTACGAGAGGCACACAGTCCATGAGGTGGTCTTACTTCTGCATCACTGATGCTGTAACGAGCGAGAGGAATAAGTGGAAGTGATGTGCTCAGTATGTTGTTCGCAACAAATACGTGAAACCAGGAAAGCGTAGAGGAAGCTAGTTCTCTTTGAAGTTAAAATGGATACATAATAAATCAAAACTTCATTAATGTGGATGCAAAGAAAGTGGATGCCATGGGTGCAGCAAGACTAACGTCTGGTATGGCACCGTTAAACTTTTCTGTTATTGCGATAGAACTTGCATCAACACTTTTTCACCACCGCCATTTCAGCTGACGTCACTGACGGTTTGTGTAAAGTCTGAGTGCTTTAAGATCCTCTTTGTGCGAAGGAAAACCTCTGACGGTGAGCTGCGAAAGATGGTGGCTTGACACGTGCTTTCTTCACGTGTACCTACCGTTAAGGTTCACGTGATCAAGCGAATACTAGGGTGATTGCTGGTGAGGGTACACCTCCTTCTCTAATGCCTGCAAATGGTTGTCAGTGCAGCTGAGATCATACAAAGCCCCTACCTTGGAGGTAATCTGTGATGAGTGCAAAGGTTAGCCAAAAAGAGGCGGTAGTGACTTTGTGTGTCTGTCTTTCTGCTTGCCTAATGCTGGTTTTACTGTCACAACTGACACAAGTGGAAGCACAAAGCATGTGTCTCCCTTTGCCTGATGTTTATCACACTGGCACTGTGATGTTGAGTACTTGTGGTCATCAAGTGAGATCTGTTTGTGTTTGCCCATGCACGTACCGACACCACGCTTGTCAATTTAATTAATAAATGAAGGCTTACTGCACTTTAAATTCCAGTAGAACTGCATATAAACAGCATAGCTATCTCATTCCTTGCTCACTGTCAGAGCCAGGAACCTCTTTGGCAATGCTGTGTTTTCTTGTTTTTTTTTTGCACTGCCCCCTTTTTACTCCAATAACTGTGCCTGTAATTTTTCTTTGGTGTCTGTTATCTCCTTTCCTTTGGTGTCTGTTATCTCCATGATCACGGAGGCAGTGCAAATGCTACGATGTCATGTGATGACGTCGCGGTGTATGACGTCATAATGACGTCACACGTTTTGGCGATCTATGATGTCATGATGATGTCATCACGTGATGATTTTTTGCATCACTCGTGTTGACGCTGCCGACACAGACGGTCAATTGTCGTGTTTGATGAGGCATCTAAGGATTTCGCATTAATATTGCATAGCCATGTTAACAGCCTGGCCGTTAAGAACCTGGCCTTACATACCAAAATGGCCTTCCCCATGTCACCTCTGTGCCGTGCGCTAAACGAGCTTCGCTGGTGATGCATCTCGGCTCATAGTGGAATGGTTCCTCAATGTTTTTTTTTCCTTTTATTGCGATAGCAATTATATGGACACTCTCGGACGGTCTTTTTTTCTTGTGCCGTCACTTTCCATATAAAGTCCAAATTGATAACATGCACCCCGCGCATCGTATGTTCAACTTCGCGAGTAAAAGCTCGCGAGCGCCGGCGACGAGCGCGGCTGCAGCGGAGATGAAACGAGCCGGCCGTCTCCGTCGCACGGAGGGCGCATGCAATGGGCAGTTTTCGAATAGCGTACGCTAAGTTAAAGGGACTGTCTACCACTCGGAAAATTTTTTCTGATTGTGGTGAAAATGAGAAGATCGTTCGTCACATCGGCGGCAACGAGCATGCTTTGTCCCATAAAAAAGGAATTATATTTTTAATTTGATGTTGAAAATTGTGAAAGAATGACCGCTAGCGTCACCCAACGGCGATGTGGTTCAATCTACTGGTAGGACAAGAAATCCTCGCAGGTAAACTCATTTTGCTTAAAAACAAACATGTATAACATAAAATTGTATTTTACGCACTTGAGGCAGCTTTCGGTTGTGTCAGAGTAATTTTTTGCCTTTTTTTCTCCACGCGTCTAAAAAGGCACCTGATGGCGCTGCTTGCGGCGCCGCCTTCGATTTCGTCTGCCTCAACTCATGTGCTATGCAATGCGGTCCTCCGCGCTGGTTGTACCATGCCGCTGCATTGCTGTTCGGATGTCTCACATGTGCTGCGCTGTGAAGGCGTGCATTTATAGTCTCCTTTTGATGAATCAACTTGGCTTGGATTGCGGCAGCAGTGCTAAAATAAATGCATAGACTGCGATTACAGCAAAAGAAGCGTTCTGTAATCGTATAATAAGGCTTCATTTAACCTCTAGCGCACTGAGAACGACTCTTACATTCACTACATTACTGATCAGTGAAAATAATGTAATCCTACAGAAATCCCGTGTGCTGTCGGTTTTAATACCGGCACTACAATCGTCATCGCGTCCACCAACCAGTGTTGTGGGCCTGTTTCATGCCAATGAAGGAAGACCGAACGCAGATCGAAAAATTCTGTTTTAAAAATTTCTACTCACTTTCTAGAGAAACCGCTGCAGGGTTAAACATTTCACGCTGTATGCTTTCGATTGCGGTACAAAACAGAAAAGTGATGAAGGACGGTAGACAGTCCCTTTCAATGTTAGCGTTTGCGGCCCGCTATTCCGTCACTTAACAGGAGCCCGCAAGCGGTTAGCGTACGACGCATGCGCAGGCGCGAAAAGCCAACGCAAAGCTTTCCGTACGCTATTCGAAAGCTCCCTAATAACATCAAACCGCATGCGAAGGCTGCCGTCGATTGTTCATCAAACAGAGAGGAAATGTCCCGCCCGTCTTTCGTAAGGAGCATGAAGGGACGCCAGGGGAGGGGAGGGATGGGGGTGGTGCCTGGCGCGCGCTCTATTTCGAGGCATCAGGAGACTGCTTGTAAACTTGCTGTGCTCTCAACACTTACTTTGCGTTTAGAGAACTGACAGCACGAAAACCGCTTCGGTTCCTGGAGTGGTCATATTCCTTTAAACCAGCGTTTTGTTGAGTTACGCGAGATCGGATCCAAAAGAGTTAGCTGCTAGCCTTACTTCGTACAACAATACATACAAATTGTTGGTATCGCATTCATTGCTTCGCCTTTAAGCGAAAGTGAGATTTTTCTTTTTGACCGTCAGCTATTGATCCTGAGAAGCGAGGGGCCGACGTGTCACATGGCGTAGCCGCTTCACGGTGGGCCTTCCGACGCCAGGGCCGTCAGCGAAAGACCCGCTACTGTGAGGTGCGCATATTAAAACCAAACTGCGGCTGCTCCGAACAGGAGGCATGCTTTTATTACTGAGATGACATTTTTAAAAAAGCAAGCAAAAAATTCAAACTGGGACGCTAGCACTCACGAGCTCGAAAGGGCAGGGCCTTTTATGGGAGTACTCAACGCAAGAGCGATTACAAACACGGGTGTGCTGGTGGAAGGAATTACGAAAAAGCTATTCTGTATGAAGATCTATGGATAAAATATATTTGAGGAAAAGTGTCAACGCTGTCCCACGATTCACGTGCTCTTTTATGGAAGCGGAGTACGGAAAATTCGATATTGTTCCACATATCTATTGCCAGTTTTCCTAGATTTCATTCCGCGATGTCCAGAAATAGAAGTGACAGACATGTTAACAGCACGCGCGGGAAGATTCTTTTAACTGCATGCCGGTGCGACGCTTCAAGCGAGCTATCAGCAGCGTTTCTAGAAGAGACGACGTCCGCCGATGAATCGCCTTCGCACTTTCTCGCTACCGATTGGCCTAGACGTCGCCAGCCTCTGCAGAGAGCGTTTCGCCGTCGAAGCTACTTGCGCAACAGAAGCTGCATGCCCCGGCCCCGTGCATGGCATCGTCGCTTACTCGGGACGCACGCACGAGCGCCGCTTATTCAACAAAGTAATTCTTGGTCCGTGGTTGACTTTGGCGGCACAAAGATTCAAGCTGCACATGTTATGACGCGCCGGCGGTGCGATTGCCAGTGACAGACGCCCCAAAACTCGAGACTCTGGCGCAGTTTGGCGTAATTTCCGTCGATATATTATCAGGATGGCGCAGTAAATCCAATTTGGCGCACTTTGGCGCAAGAGTGGAATCACTGTCTAAACGAGCGTAACGCTGGCCCATAACAGCTATGTGTAGTGCCGCATGAAGTATACAATATGTGCAGAGAGCATGTGCTTACCTTTTATTGTTAAATTTAGTAGTTTTTTTTTCATTATTAAGGCAGTTTTTTCATTGGTAAATTCCAAATCACGAGACGCGCTGCAGTCCCTCAAGTCACCGCGTGCGCAAGATCAATTAGTCCTGGAGATCAGGCGCCTAGGCAAAACTCACAGGGTCCCTATGCATTCGCCTAAGACGACTCGAAGGCGAAAGCCACCTTCTTGCTAGTCTTCAGTTGACTTATTGATCCTCGCCCGCCCTTCTCCGAAATCTTTCTGCACCTCACCTGGTTTAGCACTGACTCCGTGATCGGCCCAATGGTCACAGAGGCAATGCAAAGTGACGACACCATCGTGTGACGTCATAGTGGCGTTCCATGACGTCACAAGTTTTTGCGATGTGTGACGTCACGATGACGTCATTTCGTGACGATTTTTTGCATCACTCGACGCCGCCGACGGTCAATTTTAACGTTTCGTGAGGCGTTTAAGGCTTTCGCCTTAATAATGCGCCAGAAGGCGTACATCATTTATAGTTGATATATTTCGACAGCGTTGGTTGTTTCGTTAAGCGATTAGACACACCAACCATATATACTGCGCAGTTGCGCCTTGTATATCTGACATACGAACTATATCGCTGAATGAACAAGCAAGCGAATGCATAAACTAGCGTGTCACCGCGTAAACGTTTCCTTCGCGAGAGCTCCACTCGCATATATAAACCTTCACACGAAATAGCATGTAAACCTTCGCCCCAAATGGCACGTATACGTGAGGTTCCTAAACGATGAACGCACCCTGCGACTCGGTCGGGCACGCCCACTTCACCTAGCTACCTTCGCATCGCAAGTCCACCGGCTGATCGGTCAACGTAAGAGAGCCTCGAGAAAGCCATTTGCTCTGAATAAACGAGCACGCAACAAAAACAAACGGAGAGTACAAATCCTAATGTGAGTTTTCGCACTCCAGCTTTGTTTATTCAAAAGAGCTGCGCCGAATTTCTGAAGTTTCGCAATCCCATTTTCAATCGCGAGTCCGTGTGCATGATGCCAGGCGCACAAACCAATACCGCGAACTCGAACCAGCCGGCGCATCACGTCAAGCAGAAAACATAACCACGTTTTGTTGGCAAAAAACCAAAATAAAGACCCACCAAAAGCAATAATAAAACGTGCATGAGTGATGGCGACGTAGTGCAAAATTAACTGCGGCGTGTCTACGGTGAGTGGACATCGAATTGCGCGAACCTCGACGCATAAATATAGGACAGACTCGCAACTTACCTCGCAAAGGAGAGTCGAAAATGTCTGCTTGAAGTACTCCCTTCCGATTCTGTGACCAAGTCTTCGACACTCGTGGCACTTGCCGGACAGTATCGTGAAAAGCTTTTTGTCTTCGCTAGACTTGTTCTGGCATCACAAGGCGCAGCAGCGCCGTCGGTCTCGTGTGACAAGTATTTCACAGCACAAGCGCACGCAATGACAAGTGCGTATTTATAAAAGACATGCGCTGTACACCAGCGAGTCCACGCTTCACGAGCAAAGAGGGCATTTCAAATCCATTTCAAAATGTTAACAGCGCATAGAACGATTAGGAAGGGACGATACAACACAAGGTCCGTTCGATTCACCTGCACGAGAAGCTCAGCAGAGCGCCCATGGCAGTTGCTTGCGACGTTGCGAGCCACTGTAAACAAACGAACGCTACGCGAGGTCCCACGTGATACCAGTTCGCGGCCAACGCAGCGTCTGCCTCGGCCGGAGAGGGCAGAGAGAGGAGGCGCGCCTTCAACACGTATGCGGCTACTTTACGAAGTTTCAGGGGTTCGAGGGTTCGAGCCTTTCCTCCTTTCTCTCTCCGCTCTTTATTCTCTTTCTCTGCGAGAGATTCGTCAGATTCGTTTGAGACAAAGCAGCAGCGGTCCACGCAAAGCATGTCCCAAGCTACGATGTCTAGCCACGCTCGGCCGTTGTCCCAAGCTAGGATGAAGAGCCACGCTCGGCAGTGAGTACTAGGACCTTCTACTTCATTGCATGATAGCTGCGCCAAAGATGTTTTCATATTTCGAGAACGAAACTACTCTCTTGTAGCATGCGCCTATCACGTGCACACACCACGCTACAGTGAGTATGCGTAGGTTAAGGAACACTATAGTTAAGGAAAACGTGTGCGCTTGTGCAGTGCTGGTCGGACTACCTCTCAATTACACCATAGAGCGCATTTAACGCCAGAGGAGCGAATATACGCGCTGTAACCAAAACGCTATTTTTCAAAGACTGCACGTGTGCAAGAAGGGACGAACGGGCAGCCGCCAGAATCGAGTCGTGCAACTGGGGTGTGAATTCTCATTTCCTTAAACTTGCAAATGTTCAAAGGTTAACGTTCGCGGACCGCCTATGCTGTCAAGACGAACGCAGAAAAAAAGCGCCGTATTTCGGCATGGTTAAATTTGATTTCTCAGGCGCGAAAGCAGTGGCGAACGCGAACCACCGCTCGAGTGTCGCACATGCAGGCCGTCGTTTTCGTTCACGACTCAAATTGTTGCTTTTAGAATAGGAAAGTTCTTTCCATCCGTCTACCCCTTTCAGAATGTAACCACTGCAAAGCTTTTCGTTGGCTCGGCACAAAGCCGCACACCCGCGGTCGCTGCCGTTGGCGGGTTAGCGCACGTTAGGCCTGGCCGACGCATTTGCAACTTGGCATGCCGCCCCGGGAAGGACAACGTGAGGTCGGGCGCAAAAGAGACCGCACTTACGAGCTCGACAAAGGGCAGCGCGCGTAAAACGGTGTGGGTTCGCGCTCGGGGGGAACAGCCGCGACAACTATCCTGCATAAGCCTAACAAGCTTGGAAGTCCGCCATGCTGTCAAAGGCGAAAGCCCGCGTAACCGCCACAAAAGCCTTTACATTTGCGGAACACCGCCTTTCACTGATGGTGGAATTGAAGTCGTACGCGCGATATCTGCACTCTACGACGACGTAACTATTTTCTGGACAAAAAAAAAACAAAAAAAAAAACGAAAAGCCGAACAGCGGTATACGGTGCACTTGACGCGGGCGTCGGTGCTGAGCGTCCGCCCGCAACGCTTGCCCGGGACGCATTCTTTTTTCCCCTCCCGCTTCTCGTTAGTTCGCCAGGCGTCCCCTCCTCTTCCGTAACGCCTTCAGTGCTCTCTCTTCGGCCGGCGTACCTCCGTTGAGAAACGTGGTCGTTACCTCGCTTATCTGAGCCCCAATTTAACCGCTCTTTCAAACTCGGGCGCTGCGCAACAAGGGGTATGCGAATACATGAAGTCCTATGGGAGAATAGATGGGAGTAAGAAAAGACCGCTTTATAACCGGTCCTGCACTGTAAGCGGTTACGCTGTAAGTAGTCCAAGCCGTACATGCATGGAAAGTTGTGGAATGCTGCTTAGTTCTGCTTTATTTAGCTGTTCTGTCACAAATTTAAATTTTCCACTCCGCAATGAGCCTGTTGTGGGTCCAAAGGCCTTTTTCCTAGCACTAAAATACTTGGTTGCTCCAAAGGCCCTTTTTTTCCTGCTCTGAATTGTACTTGTGGCTGCCTCAAAAGCCTTTTTTCCTGCTCTATAACGTGCTTTTGGCTCCTCTGAAAACTTGCTCCATAATGGCTTCAGCCAATCGCGTCACTGTGTTTGTGCATAGGTATCAAAGCGACCTTTATTTGTAGTGCTAATATTGTTATTGTGCTAGTTCTCGTGTGCTCACCACACCATTCTGTAGCAATTATCTGCGGAGTGGTTTGTGTAATCTGTCTCCTCCCAGTGATAATGTGCGTAGTTTTCGCTGTAGATGCCAATATGTCTGCAAATTAAGGACCTCCCAGTTAATGAAATAAACAATGGTCATCGCTTCATAGGGAACTAATGTCCCTTTATAATGCAGTGACACTGCCGCCGCTGGGTTTCTTCTCCCCTAGCTGTGACTTAGTCTTCTAGGCGAGTAGTTCGTAACCAAGAGAATTGTCGATGGAATGACTCACTTTCTGAACACTTTGATATGGCACGGGCGATTCATGATGGGTAGTGTTTCAAAATGTGTGGCGTCAGTTTTCTAAATACCCGCAAGGAATGACGATGAGAACTAACAGACAATCAAGCCAACGAAAGTATAGGGGATGTTATTTGTAGTAATTACGATATAAATGTGAGGAAGTTAAAGTGGACAAGACAACTTGCTGCCGGCAGGGACTGAACTTTCAACCTTCGAATAACGCGTTCGATGCTCCTCCAATTGAGCTACGGCGGCAGTTGTTCTTCCACGTGCTTTATTGGAAATATCTGTACTTTAATTCAAAGGTTGTAGGTTCGGTCCCTGCTGGCGGCAAGTTGTCTTTTCGTCCACTTTAATTTATTCACATTTTAACATAATTACTACAAATAACATTCCGTATACTTTCCTTGGCTTGATTGTCTGTTAGTTCTCATTAACCTTGTGTCTAAAAATAAAAAATGTGCCCTTGTGTTCTCCTTCTTTCGTTCATGCTAGGAATATTGACACTGTATACGCTCAAATAGAACCGAAGGTGCAAGTTAGTGAGTTTCAATCAACTTAATTACTGTTTCGAATCAACATGCAATGAAAACATACAATGGAAAATAAAAACAGCAGCTGTCAATGTAATCGAACACAAGTATGGCACATTTGTAGTCTGTTGATATGTAAAGACCTGTACTAGCGGACAGCTTTCCGTGGCAGTGAAGTGACATTTACAGGGGGGCAGAGCTAACTGCTCTATGTTACTGCACCCAAATAGTTTGTGATAAGCTGGTTTCGGTTTCAGTTTCAGCGTGAGAGATACGCATATGCTACAGTTCATTTTTCCACATATGCTCCGTGGTTGAGTGTGTTGAACCACGATCACTGAGCATGCAGGCATATTGTATTGGCAACTCTTTCCCGACGCTTCATTTGCTTCTAACCAGTGAGCAGCAGTGTGCTCACTTGCACCGGTAAGCTGGCAAACTGAACGAAATGTGGAAACGACGGAGTGTCCCGGTTGCGATAGTCCCACTTGGGCGTACCACTGTAGACCACTTGCTTCGTTTGTTTTGGCAGCTTTTGGTTCTATAGCTTCTTGAAAATCCTATGCTGCGGTTGAAGTGGCGAGCCACCGGAGGGAAAAGGTGTCGTTGACGAGGAGGCATGTTTTCTTAAAATTGAATTTCTGAAGGAAACCTTTGCGACACAAGTGGAGAACGCCGCAACCAAGAAACCCGAAAATTAAAAAAAAAAAATGCTGTTTCTCATAATCTGGCTAATCTTGTGGCATTGTCAACTTGAGGCTAAAAAGTGAGAACTGTACATTTTTGAAATGCTTAGCTGCGCAGTGAGATTGTTGAAACGGTGTGGTTCGGCTATGCAGCTTTGACTGCATTGCCACAGAAAGTTGTCTCTTGAGTGTAGAGATGAGTCCAAGGATATACAACTTTAGTCTATTTGACTCGTGTTCATTATCATAATGCTTGGTAATCATTTTATTGTAGGAGCCATTCATTCCTCTTATTGGTCCTCGCATCCCAAATATATAGGCAAGCTTGTACAATTTTACTAATGTTCCATTTTAAGCATGCTCTTTTTTTTAAAGGGACCGACAACTGCCCAGAATATGAAATGAGTTGACTCCACTATGTAAAGATTCTCCGTCGCACTGACTCAAACCAACCGTTTTTTTCGTGAGAGATGGATTTATATTTTTTCTTAAATGAAAGTCTCGAAAAATGACCTGTGGCGCCTCTGGCGGCAAAAACATGAACTATCTGACGAAGACAGCCACAAGATCATTGATTACTGTACGCGGTCGACGATTTTTTTGTTAGTACTGAAATATTGTTCGTTTCTTTATATTAAAAGGTACTACTCCATAAAAATGTACACATATGCCTGCGTTAGTAGTATGCATTAAAGTGGCGCTGCCTTCGCGTGACGTAATGATCCCATGCTCGTCAGCGCGTCTTGAGCAACTTTTCAGCGTGCTCATGCAACCGTGCACGCAGTTTCCAGGCTGCTAAGATTTTGGAGCGACATAGTTTTGCTACCTATACTTTCTCTCAGAAATGACGCGCGCTGCTATTCGGTGCGGCCGTGCATATGCACAGTTACGTTTTCGATTACTTGGCTTGGCTCGTGTATAGAGAGAGTAACGACGCCGGGACAAGCCATCCATGACACAGGCGCAGGCAACCTTGGGCGCAGGCGCACAGAACGCTGTACAAATACCGGGAAGGTGTATAAAGCCACACATCTCATTTTAACAGCTTGCTATTTTCAAAAATGGTTGGAAAGCTCAAAATAAAGGTGGTTAAGCATAGTTACAGTAACTCCTGCGAAAGCAGAACGACAGCTTTCACAAGGGCTAGCGGCATCGCTACCAATTATCAGCGTTGCTGGAGCAAGCCTCCATTCGTGTTTGGAGCCTTTCAGATCGAAAAATACTGGTTATAAAATAACTACGTGATTTTCGGATAAACCACTGCAGCTACAAACGCTACGAAGGGTGAGCTTCCTGTCGCGCCGTAAAAAACTGGGTCGAGAAAAATCAGTTGTCGGTCCCTTTAAGAAATCATTTCAAGTAAAGCATTGTGTGCTGGTAAGTTGCACTTTGCTCGAGGCACATGCATTACATGGGGTGGGGTTTCGATTTGCCTGTGAACGAAGCACTCCATCCATGTGTGAGTTTAACTGCACGTAAAGGAATGGGTGTTGGCGTTTTCTGTGCTAGTGTATGAATATTACCGCATTTTCACGCAAATTTACTCGGCCATGTTGAGAATTAAGGTAGGCTCATTTTAAAGCTGTTTGTTTGTACATCTACCCTATTTTTCTTTTGCTGTAAAATCTTCGAAGACTGAATAGTCTTCGAAGCAAAATAAAAATGCCACCCTAGAAGGGTATAGTAACCAGGACTTTTGGGCTATTGGTTTTACTTATTTCATGCAAGCTCTCACTTTATCCCTCTCTTCATTTCAGAAGCTCCGGTGACACTCCGCCACCGAAGAAGCGAAGGAGTGAAGAAGCGAGTACGTATTGCTTTTCTTCACCAACATCTCGGTGATTAGGAGACTATTTGCCAGTGGTGAACATATACTGCACCGCCTGTTTTTGCATTTCACCTAGTGTTGCTTTCTTTTCTTTACATTGTTATTCTGAAGTTGTTAAACACACTGAAAATGAATCAGGTTGAACCATATTAGTCAACAACCATTCTATGATATGGAAAAGCCATTTTTACTATGAGGCACGATGAAAAAGAGAAGACAAAAAAAGAGAGAGAGAGAGAGAGAGAGAGATGAGTAGTGCGCAGCACCTTGACTGACGTTCACACATCAGCACATTGCAGCGTTGGTATCTTGCAATGTGGCAGCTTGTTCTTAGTTCTAGTTGTCTAATTTGCTGAGCAAAAATTGCCCAGAGACTTGGAAATAATCTGAAGTCTCCGATTTCACGCTGTTCAACTGGCACATGGGTCCTGACACGAAAACTTCAAAAAAAAAAAAAGCCTTAACCTTCATTTTCTCTGATAATTAATAAAGAGCTTTAAAAGAGACCATAATGGGCGACTTGGTGATCGTCTCATTCGGAGCTCAGAGATGTGGGCTCGGTTTTGATAAGGCTGAATTACAAGGGCTTTGATTTATGTGGAGCATTAAACAGTGATTCTGCCCTTGCGCCAAAGTCCACCAAATAGGATTTACTGCACCATCCTGATAATATCGATGGAAATTACGCTAGAGTCTCTGGTTTGGGGGCACCCGTGACCGACAAATCGTACCACCGGCTCGTTCAGACATGTGCAGCTTGATCTTGGGGCCGCCAGAGTCACAACCATGAACCAAGAATTATTCTGGTGAATAAACAGTGCTCGCGTGCGGGTCCCATGTACGGTGCAGACGCAGCTTCGGTTGTGCAAGTCTGCTCTGTGGCAAAGCGCTCTCTTCGCAGATGCTCGTGTCGTCTAGGCCAATCGGTAGCGAGAGATCACTTAATAGGCCCCTGCGGCTGATTCGGGTTCATAGCACACCTGGCGGGTGTGGGGAATCTTGTAGCGGCTAGAAATGTTACGGGACTTCCGAAATCACTTCTGTGCGAGTGCTCGTCCCGGAGGGTATATTTAATTTTTTTTTACCTGTTGCTTGCATGAGTAGCTTCGTGCAAGCAGTACTGCCAGAGCGGCGTGCACACAATGCCAGTGTGTTTGTGCAGACATTTTAAATAAACAAGGCGACTGTTGGAAGAGACGAGAACTTCCTTTTTAAACCATATATTCTGTAAGCACGTGCACATTTTTTTTTTTCTCAACGTTTGATGAATGCACGCATGAAAAGATCGGCGCATTGCACAATGCGAGGCATGGCAATACAGCTGCCATATGTTGAAAATAAATTTTGCGCAAGGAATAGACAAATAGGCAACATGAAAAACCCCACAAAACGGTAAAACCGCAGTAAAACGCACAGCTACAGGTACAGTGAAGACGCAGCGCAGCAGTGGTTGCTACAGTACTTGACTCTGGTTGGCATGACCAGAAAAAGAAAAATTGTTTCCCATGTCTTCTCTCCTGCCTTCGCACAAACCTCGCATCGCCCTTTCGTGGAAAGCAGTCACGTGCAGTTGCCGCAGCTTAAAAAAAAAGTCTACCTAGACGGGATTGCTTTTTCAGAAAAATACGTCGCAGCCACAGCTAACAAAAATTTTTCGCAATTCACAAGTTCTCTCTAACTGCGCTCGTAACCAAGGCTTCAAGCAATCGGCTGACGTCACAAATAACGATCCTAAACATAACCGCACTTTTCCACACATTTGCACACACATGCATTGAATGCAAACTGTGTACCAGCACTGTATGCACAAAGAAAACCTAACGACGCAAGCGCCGACTCACTTTCTCGTACCAAGAAACTATTTTTCTGGAAGTGTACTGTGCAGCATTCCAAACAGCTGTTTCTTACTAATATGAAGGAATCCACGAACATCATGCACAAAGAACACAAAAAAGCTCTCTGTGCCGAATAGCACAACATGACTACACTTTGCAAAATAATGAAGACTCTCTTGCCAAGCAGCAGCCAAGCAGACGAATTCAGCAAAGACCACAGATTAGTCGAGAACGTTATCAGACGTCTTTGCTGCTGTCCTTACTTCATTGCCTTATATGTTCATGAATGCATAGCGTGGTAATGTTTACATTGCATCGATGCCAGGCTGCACTTTTTTGGGACCCGACCTGCTCGATGCATGCCTGATTCCCGATCTGGTCCGATCGATGATATCGAACCGTGCATTTGCTGGCGAGAAAGATGGATTTAGAGACGCACTGTGAGCCAGTGAAAGCCACGTCCACAGCCACTTAGACAACTAGATGTACAGTGCATTAGAAAAGGTACTACAATAGATAACTAGTATACGTGTTTCCTTGGAGACTGGGAGTAGTGTATTGCCCTCTAGCGGGTGGCATGGAGCTGCATAGCTTAGGTGCTTTTGAGCTGGAGTGTCCACTCTTGTAATTCATACGTTACTCTATGGTGTGGCAGCGATTGATCAGTGGACGTCGTCTGTTCTAGAAACACTGCTGATAGCTCGTTTCAAGCATTGCACGGCACGTAATTAAAGCAATCTTCAGTAATAACTACACGCGTGCCGCTAAATGGTCTGTCACTTTTGTTTCTGGACATTGCAGAATGAAATCTGAACACGCTAGCCATAGATAAATAGAACGGTATCGAATTTTCTGTGCTTTGTGTCCTGGAAAAGCACATGAACGGTGGGAATGCGTTGCCACTTTTCCTCAAGTATAGAGCTTTTTTGTAATTCCTTCCACCAGCGCATCAGGGTTTACAATCGCTCTTGCGGTAAATACCTCCCAAAAGCCCCTGCCCTTTCGAGCTTGTGAGTGCTAGGGTCTTAATTTGAATTTCTTGCTGGTTTTTTTTAATGCCATCTCATTAATAAATGCATGCCTCCTGTTCGGAGCAGCAGCTATTCAGTTTTAATATGCACAGCTCTCAGTGGCGGGCCCGTCGCTAACCGTTCTGGTGTCTGAAGGCCCACTGTGAAGCGGCTACGCCATGTGACGTGTCTGTCCCTCACTTACCAAGGTCAATAGCTGACGGTTAAAAAAAAAAATCTGTTTCGCTTAGGGGCGAAGCAGTGACTGCGATAACAAATTGTATTCTTGTATGAAGTACGTCTAGCAGTTAGCTCTCTTAGAGCTCTCAAATGACCCTAGAGTCATTTGAGTGTGGTTATTATGTCGTTTTCCGCGAATGATTACCTCCATCAGAAGCAGATGGATGTTCACACCGTTACTGATTAACTTCAGTTTGAAAACTGCGAGGCGGAGCGTGTCAACTTTCTATCTCCCGCAGAGTGGTGGCGGTGAGCGCTACCATGCGGTATTGATGTTGTGGTGCAGTGATGTTGCGAGTTTCACGTGACGTTTCAGGTGGGGTGTTCTGTTGTGACCAGCACACATGCCGCGTTGCTTCGTGACCAGCTGCAACACGGTTATGATTCTAAAAGGTTGTGCTGACAAGGGGCATTTTTTTCTGGGTGCCTGGCGATGGTACATGTCTTTAAGTGTGGCGACGTGCTATTCCACGACTTGACAAGCACCTCACAAGCTTGTTCTGGTGTTGTGTGGGACCTCAGTTTTCCATACAGTGTCATGGTGGCAGAGTTTGTGAAAACATCTTGATGCGAACTGATGTGCACAAAAGGCAGGGACACAAGAAGGAACATTAGATGGACAGACGACGCGCAAACTACAACAGTTTATTGGCGGGAAATAGGACCTTATGTATGCCAAAAAACACTCATTTCGTAATACGAAGGAAGCAAAGACAATCTAACAAACACATGAAGTACCGGTAAGATACGCTATTTCTTTGGCTGATTAAGAGATAGATGGCATGCTGATGTATTTGTCTTTGAGACATGAGATATTGTGAGCTTCCATGATTAGACGTACGGTTTCCCTTTTGCTCTTTGCAATTGCAGTGCAATTTTGATAATCAGGTTTGCAACCACATTTGTCGCAATGAATGGCCAGCCACCCCCCTCTTTTGTTTTTCAAGTTGTACGCATGCTCGCGGAAGCGGTCGTTTATGCAGCGACCTCTTTGACCGATATACACGCGGTTACATGTCAGCGTAATGCGATACACAACCCCTTCAATGCAGTTTACATATCTGGCTTGATGTTTCTTTTTACAAGATTTCTTTTCTTTGCAGTTAGGGTCCGTCATTTTGCACACTGAAACTCGCGAAATGCGCCGCAAAAATTCTGGATCTTTTTTTTTTATGTATTGCTAAATTTCATAGGTCGGCAAGACTATAAATTTTAAGGGCTCGTTTCTAAGTTAGACACAATATTAATGAGAACTAACATTAATAGGTCGGCAAACTCGCTCATGAGTCGACTCACTCACTCAGACTCGGATCGAGCTGCGAGTCTAAGTGAGTCTGGTTGAGGAAAATATTGGTGAGTGTGAGTTCGAGTGAGCCCGAAACACAAAATATATTTCATGAATGAGTAGAGTGAGGTCCACCTTTAATCGCCGACCTATGATCATATCCACTCGGCTATCTGCATTACTATCAGCCTTATATCGGCTTAAGTTTATACTCAGATCTGTTCCCACACACGTCAATGCACTAGCGTTCATGCACCACCTCAATGTTTATTGATCTGAGGTGTAAGTGAGGGGAGGGGGGGGGGGAGGTAAGGTGCTATGACCTGCCAACTCTTTCACGGGACTTTCTTAATTGAAATATGTTGTGAGTCGCACATTTCATAACAACGTCCTTACTAGATTGAAACCCCTGAAATCTAATATTTGAAGGTACAAGACCCAAAGGCATATTGTAGAGCTCCCATTATATTAGATATTGGCATTCAAGAGCATTTACACAATGATCGGAATACTAGCTCACTTAATGCCAGCAGACTTATGAGTCGACTCACTCAGGCTCAGGTCAAGCCGTGAGTCTGAGTCTGAGTGAGTCCGGCTGAGCAGAATGTTGGTGAGTTTGAGTCCGAGTGAGTTTGGTTGAGAAAATATTTAGTCAGTGTGAGTCCGAAGCCTTCGTAGCAAAATATATTTCTTGAGTGAGTCTGAGTGAGTTGCGAAATTTTTGCCGACCTATGCTGAATTCAATTCCTAGACGAATCTATTTCGGAAAGGAATTGCCTAAAGTTGTTTTGGGTGACCGTAAGGTGTGACCGTAAGGTAACTAACAAAATCATTTGGGTTGTTACATACACCTGGTTTATCCGTGAGTAACAGCAAGATAAATTCTAAAAACAAAGCCTGTACGACTGTTGAAAAATTATGGATTGAAATAAGTCTGTGTAGTTCAGACATACAAAAATAAGTGCACTAAGTGGCATTAAGTGGAAACAAGATGGGGGGGGAGGCAAAAAGCCACTTTTGATTCAGTCAGCATAGTCTCGCCGAGGACGCTTTTGACATGTCACTCACTCATCAACATCCGAGTCTTAACTCGCAAGTAACTCCTCGTATGACGGGCTGACATTTATTAAATCAGATTTTGATTCGGCAGTCGAGCGGCGATTCTCTGCCGCTGGACTCAATTGCGGCAGAAAAACCGGCGCGCATTTTTATAGTGAAAGCAAGCTGCGCGGGTGAGCGCACTGAAGATAACTGTAGTTGTGAGTGTGTCCGGAAAGTGAAAACAAGTCCTAAACCTATAATAATCCTTCATATTATCGGCAGGAAGACTGAAGCTGTTTTTGTAAGTCCCTGAAACAGGAAACTCAACCACAGTGGCATCGTTTCTGTCACTCGGTGCCTGCACCGAAGCGGGCGTAATCGTGCCCTGGGGTCCAGTAAAATGAGAGAGTAACAAAATGGTCACCCTTTGAGAGATAATAAACCGGAGAGCCATGAGTTTTGTGGGCGCAACTGGTGGGAACCAGCCGAAGAACGAAACTGAAACTAGCCGGCGCACCGCTGTAGTAAAGCATAAAAAAAGAAAGAACGGAATCGGTGCAAAGAAAATATTCCACGTATTCCCAATGTAGCAGCACATGCCAAACAAGAGAAATGATCGAAAAAGGCACGTGTTGTAAACCTACAGGAATGACGTATATGTATGTCTTTGACCATTTTGTGGCTGTTGTGGATTATGTACAAATAAACTTGTACAAGTGTACAATATTATGTACACTTTAGCCTCAAAAAGTGTTAAAAAGTTGGGAAGCGAGTGCGAAGTGTGTTTTTGAATTTAAAAGCGAGTGTCGGAAGTTCGTTGTGAACATGATCGTGAAAATCACGGAGAGAAGTCCTCTTTGGTACCCTCTTCTTTGAGGGTTATCGTGTTTCGACCCCAGAGAGATGTCGAGGACGGAAATGTGCCTTGGGAAGCTGAAGGTTGTTCTTAGCAGTTCAATGGACAACAAGCTTCTTTCTGAGCAAAAGAGAGATATTCTGTGTTCACAGTACATTCAGTTCTGCCAAGAAAAACGGTATGAATTAGAAAACTATGAAAGAGGCCTTGACGTGATCTTAGGAATGCCTTGACATTGCCTTATGAAGCATGACTCGTCGTTATCGATCACATGGGAATTGCTGAAGTTTATTCTCTTGCTTAGCCATGGACAGGTTTCAGTAGAAAGAGGTTTCAGTGTAAACAAGCAGACCGCAATCGGAAATAAGGCAGAGCTCTCATATATCTCTCAACGAGTCATCTGTGAGGCTGTGAAAAACCAGGGCTCCTGCTGCACAGCCCGTGCTGACGCCTCTGAGCTCCCAGGATTCCGAAATTGACACGGACACTGAGTCAAGAGGTACGAGTGAGTGTTTGGCAGTGAGGGGTTTATTAAAGCACAGAATTAGTTTGCGGCAGAAGAGCGCAGAAGTTCTTGAACGTCCCAAGAAGTCGCAGCACGGTGCATTTTTGCCAGAGATGGAATCGAGACCTGTGCACTGCAGAACAATGAAAAACCTTGGAGCTGCAGAGAAGCTGTGCGAAATGCAAAGGAACGAGTCTCGTACATCAAAGGCCTCATCAGTGTGGGCCTCTAGGGTTAGCACAAGAGCACTTTCTGGCAGAATTTGGGAAGATCTTCGAACTGAACCGCTTGGCGGGACAGGAGTCCAGTTTGCTAAAGAGAAAACTCCTCCTAAAGTGCCTGCAACTAGGCCAGAGCTTTTGAACAGGACGGGTGCAGAGGAGGAGAATTTTGAAAAGTGACACGAAATGTTTTGTTGCAAAAGAGCCATTGTACGGAATATATTGTACCACATCTGGATTTATAGCCGGGTAGGCTAGTAGTGGATCCATTGCATGAAACGGTATGTAATGACGTGAAAGCAAAGGACGAATTAAAAAGTATCCACATCATAAAGGTCTAAAACGAGCAAATAAGTATAAAGCGAGATTTGTCTAATACAATGAAGGTAAATAACTGCATGCGGTGCATACTGAAAAATCAAAAGCGCGAAGACAATTGTTCTTAAAGGGTTACTGACACCTTTTTTCGAAGGCGAACTTACTCTGCCATACAGATCTCCTGTGTGTAGAGACAGCTCTGAGCAAGTGTGAAGCTCAGCAAATGCTGCTAACAAATTTTATTTTGATATTAAAGTCAACTTTTCCATGGCGCACCTACCAGCATCGACTCTAGCTTGATGTCTGGCTACAGTACTAATTCTGGTGACTTCACGCAGCAGTCTGGCTAGTTGTGATGTCAGGTACCAAAACTTCCAAGATGGCCCCTTGTGCATCACCAAAACATTCAAAATGTCTGCTTGTGCGTCACCAGTGGAGTCGGTGCGAAGCGGCCATGGAACCGTCATTATACAGTAGTAATACACTCGAGTCCCGCTACAACGATATTGACGGGACATGCGACAAATTTGGTTGTGGTGGAACTTCGTTGACGCGAAATTACCATGTATATGCATGGGCCAAACGACAAAGCCGCGAACGAAAGCAGTATTATTGTCCGACAAATCTCCGCGATGGCGTGGGGGCAAAGGTTGAGACGCGCCGAGGGTGGTCAACAAAGTGTCAACTTCACCGGAGAATGCATTTCGCACCGCTGTTGCACACTTTTCATACATTGCGACTGACGCCTAACCCAACATGCGTGCCCGGCCGATCGCGAAACTCATTTTACGGCACATGCGCTGCCGCAATGAAGTGGTTTGAATGATCACAATTTCGGTGCATATTTATGACAGTCGGCAAGCATGGCAAACTTACGCTTACCGGAAGTTTTATTTCCAGAAGTCAGTCAGCTTGGATTGCTTACACCTCGCGGCAAGCAAAGGCATTATGCGAGTTTTGCAGTCCGTCAAAAGGGCCATTGCAGGGTCATCGTCCAGTGTTCCAATGACTTTTCTGATGAAATCAAAAGAATCCATTACTTTCGAAGCAGTCGGAGGAGTCATTGTGTCTTGTGGATCGTCATCTTCATCAGACGACGAGACGTTGTTGTCCTGTTTCTGCGTGCTCCCGATCTGTGAATCAATCAGCTCCTCGTAGACTTCCACGTTGGCGTCGATGTTTATGAAGTCGTCGAGCTGGACATCGGCAGGAACAAAACCCTTTTCTTTGAGGCTCATCCACTGTGACTCAATTAAAAGTTAATCATCGGCTTCGATTGAACCGGTCGCCGCTTCGGTGTTCCCAAACCCCAAGTGCCTGAAGCAGTTTGAAATGATGTTCGCTTCAATGTGCTCCACGCACAGGCCATCATTTGAAGCGCCATATATAGGTCGACCCTCGTCTCCCGGCCAGTTTCGATGTTGAGCAGAATGTGCTGCATTGATCTGCTTCGGTATGCACGCTTAAGGCTTACAATCACACCTTGGTCTAACGGCTGGATTAGCGATCTGCAATTTGGAGGGAAGTAGTTCACCTCCGTGTTGGTTAGGACAACGTCGTCGATGCGATGGGCCGAGCAGTTGTCTAACAGCAAACACACCTTGCGGCGTTGCCTCTTCATGTCACGGTCAAAGGTGACAACCCAGTCGGTGAAAATTGCGCGTTATCCATGCGTTTTTTTTTTGGCGACATACTTAACTGGAAGACCTCGGTTTCCTTTAAAACATCGCGGCTTGGCACTTTAGCCAATTACAAGGGGCGGGCGCTTATCGGAGCCTTCCATGTTGGCGCACGGCAGCACAGTAACCCTCATTTTGCTGTGTTTGCCTCCGTGGCTACGTTGTCTTTTTAAATCAAGCGTCTTTGAAGGCAGCATCTCATAAAATAAACCAGTCTCGTCAGCGTTATAAATGTCCGATGGACCGTACTGGTCAAGGATGCTCGCGGCATTATCGGACATCCAGGCCGATGCAGCTTTGCAATCTGCGTCCACCGACTCGCCAGACGGCACCTTGCCAACAATGCCTAGTTGGGCTTTAAAGCGGCTAAGCCACCCTGTGCTGGCTTTAAAATCGTCGACGCCAAGCAAGCACGCGTAATTCAGGGCCTTCTGCTGCACAATCGCTACGCTCAGGGGGACACTCTTCGCCCGCACGCCCGCAAACCAAGTGTAGACGGCCTTGTCAAGGTCCTCATGTTTGAGCAGCGTCACTTTGTTGTGTTGTGCAGACGTACCCGAAGCGAGTGCCTTCTGGATGGAGGTTTTGTTCCTCAGCACCGTGGACAGTGAGCTTGGTGAAATGCCGAAATCATGGGCGATGTTCGATGTTTTTTTCTTTCCGCTTTCTGCCTTGGCGATCACCCGTGCCTTCTCCTTGAGAGAGCGAAATCAATGGCATAGCCATTTCCACCGAACACACACCACAGAGGAAACCAGAGTAGAGCGCGCTGAACTTGGTCACTCAAACCAGAGAAAACTGCAGCGATTGAGGGGATCCCGTGCGATCTCGTGTCGTCTCGCGTGGCCGCGTGATGACCACGTGTGGCTATGGATCGCAGTGGCTCAAATCTGTGCTTTGGATTTGTCTTCTAATATGGCGACCAGGCAGCTTTAGTGCGGTTCCAGTTTCGTTCGCTGAGACTTCGTTGAACCTCAAAAAATGACTGTCACAGCTTTGGAAGGGCCTTTTGATTCGAGTACTCGGTTGTTCACTTTCAGTTCAGTCTGTCTCGTTCGCCAAAACTTCGTTGAAGCGGAAATAGCGAATCAAACGCGTTCGTTATGAAGAGAATTTTTTTGCATTACTTTCTATGGGCAGCTGACGGGGAATCAGAAAATGTTCGTTGTGGTGGAAATTCCGTTGTAGTGGCGTTCGTTCTAGTGGGGTTCGACTGTACCTCGTTAACTCTGAAGTCGTGAAAACTGGAAAAAATTGAGAAATAAGCGGATTTTCGAGATAAGCAATGTTTTGGAAATCGCTGGGAAAAATCGAGCTCTTTCCAGAAAAAGAACTACTACATACCGGCTATTCAGCAGCAGATTCTAATCTTTCTTCTCGTAAAGGTTTGTGTAATAACCGACGTGGACGCCGCAGCAGCTTTTGCAAGAATGCTTTATTGCACAACGATACGAGTATATGTAGGTACGGTAGGTTGCTTTATCGATTCACTTGGTGGTGCTGGTTCTAACACAAGACATGCGCAGTACACACTGGTTCACTCAGTTCGTGCTGTTATCACGTCCTTTCCTCCCCAGCAGTCAATGCCATAGCGGAGCACAGGTCGTCGTGCACGAGTAGAGCGGCGGCATGCTTGCGCTGTATCGGGTGCAGTCGATGTCGGCCCATTATCTGCTGGCACAGTAGCTTCTCGCACAGGCGATCTGGTCACCGTAGCTGGCGTCGCCGGAAACTGGAAGTGAGGGTCAGCGGTGTCTGGTGGAGCAGATCCATGCTCTGCGGCCATGGTCACGATGACGTCTGTGTATCGCACTGCTCGTAGTTTGCACTTCGTACATGACGTGGCCTAAGGACCTCAGTACGTACGCGGCTAGCCACTTTGGCCCACGAGAGAAGTTCCGCACGTACACAGGATCACCACGCTGGAACGTTGAATTTGGCTGTCTCGTACACATCACGTCTTCGACGTCGGGCTGCATGCTTGACAAGGCAGAACGTCAGCTCCTTCCCAGCATGAGTTCTGCTGGCGTTCTCCCGGTTTCCGTGTGTGGTGTGGAGTGCTGCTTGAATAAAAAACGAGAGACTTCACACGCCACTGTGCCCTGGCTTTGCTTTCGAAGCGCACATTTTAGCTTGCGAACCATGCGCTCGGCCCTTCCGTTGCTTGCGGGATGGTATGGCGCTGTATACACGAAGCGGACAACGTTCCGCCTCAAGAAAGATTGTATTTCTTGGCTTGAAAACGCCATCCCATTATCCGAAACCACCAACTCCGGTAATCCGTACGAAGCAAGCATCCTGTGTAGTTCATTGATCACCACTGACGAGTGAAGCGATGGCACGATTTCGATCTCAGCCCAGTTTGATAGTGCGCCCACGACAACAAGAAAGAAAACACCTTGTACTGGCTCAGCAAAATCTAAATGGATTCTACTCCATGGACGTTCGGGCTTCGTCCAGAAGTGGACAGGCGTCTTGGGTTCGCTTTGCCTGTTTGTTTGGCGTGGTTGGCAATGACGAACAAAATCTTCGATCTGAGCATCGATCTTCGGCCACCACACAAATGATCTTGCTTTGAGAGCTTTCATGGCCGTGATAGTAAAATGCAGAGAACATTTTTTCTGAGTTTGTCTGGCAGTATCACCCTGTTGCCCCACAAGAGGCAGTCGCGGTGCAGTGATAACTCTTTGCGCCTCACCTGATAGGCAGCATACTCTGGGGGCACACCTTGTTCTGGCCAGCCGGCCCTGACCCATTTCTTCACTCTGGACAGACAAGGATCGTGCAGAGTGGCTGGTGCGACGTCTTCTGCACTCACAGGCAGGTTCTCGACTGCTTCCAGCATGAGGACGTCGCCTGGCAGCTCGATGTCTGGCCGGTCTCCGGGTATTGGCAGCCTGCCAAGACAGTCAGCATATCCGTGATCTTGCGTCTTTCTATACTCCAATTTGTATTCATAAGCAGATAACATCAAAGACCAGCGCAACATACACGGTGACAGAACTACCGGGATCTGCTTATCTCGTTGAAAGATGCCTAGAAGTGGCTTATGATCGGTAAAGATGCTGAATGGTCGACCGCAGAGGTACTGGTGAAAATGGCGCACGCCATACACAATAGCGAGCGCTTCGCGGTCAATCTGTGCGTAGTTACGCTCCGTCTTAGTGAGTGTCCTTGACGCGTAAGCAACAGGTTGCTCTAGTGCTTCAGCACCTCTGTGAGCCAACACAGATCCTACGCCCACCGGGGATGCATCACAAGACAGAATTAACGGTGCATCAGGATTGTAGTGCACTAGAAGTGACTCTGACGTCAGCAGCTTTTTTAGTCCTTCGAAAGCTCGCTGTTGCTCTTCACCCCACTTCCACGTACTGTCACTGTCTAGTAGGCGGTATAACACTTCAGCAACTTCATGTCACGTGTTATCTCGGGGGTGCTGGCAATAACGGATCGGGAGAGAGTGAGACGGGCACGGGATACCGTGGTAGGACGGCAAAAAACAACAAAGTTTATCATGAGCAAAAAGGTAACAGAAAAAAGCGTTAAGGACACTGAATAATCCAAACAAAAGCCTATTTACATTTTCCAAAAATCTCAGTTCATATCTAGAACCAGGCACGTAGCCAGGATTTTTTTTCGGGGGGGGGCCCAAGGCCTAATTGTTCGAAAGAAAGTCTTTCCATGGCAAAAAGAAAAAAAAGTTGCCCGGGAATATAGAAGGCTGGACGAATTTCGGGGGGGGGGGCCCGGGCCCCCCCCTTGCCTACGTGCCTGTCTAGAACTGCAACTAGCTAACCAACGCGTTCTAGCTAGGCTTAGACCAGTCGCATCAACTCAGTCTGGCCACTATGGGCCTTGCGATAACAATGTTCTTAAGCTCGTCGCGACGACTCAATGTTCCCGTTGCGTCCATCTCTCGTCGAGACCGTCGTCGACGTCCTCAGTAGGCCTCAGAGTTCATCGTCGGTTGCCTTCGTCCAGCCTGCTGCTTGCTCTCGTCGCGTGCGTCCCCAGTAGTCTTCTCCGTCCTCGGTCCGTCGAGGTTAGGCCTAACTGGGCCTTGGTCCCTTGCTTCAGGACTCCACTGGTGACGGGCACCTCCTTGACTGCACTGTGGTCTGCAGCCGTCCTGCCGAGAAGAGAAGGGCTGCTGGCGATCCCGGAACTGCTGTGTTGAGGGGCGACGTGTCCAGGCAGCCTCGCTTGGATCCTTCCAAGGTCGACGGCCACTCGCCGGGCCTTGCGTGCCGCCACCTCCAGAACCGAGTACCAGCCGCCTTCGCCGCGGATGCGACGCTTGCTCCTTCCTCGATCTTCTCCGTCCGGTGCCCCACGGCACAGTCCCACGATCATCCTTCGTCGTTCACCATCACGGCTCGGGTCGCATGCCACGAGCCCCTATCTGGCCAATCCTCTGCGTCGTGGCTGGTGCGCGTGCCATCGGGTGACTTTGCTTCTCGCGCACCGTTGCCGCGCTTCCACGTTCGGCACGCGCCTCGTGCCCCTCCTTTACTCATCACACTTCAGAACGGCCTTTTAGGAAACGATTGTAAAAATTCACCATATCTAGAAAGGCTTGAAGCTCCTTTTTGTTCTGTGGTGTAGGTGCTTGGTGAATGGCCTCAACCTTGCTTTTCGACGGGTAGGTGCCCCGCCCCTTCCATCTATCCGGTGTCCCAAATACTGCAGGCTCTCTGAAAAACTGGCACTGGGCACCTTGAACACGCAGTTGGGTCTTCGAGAGTCGCTTGAAAACCTCATTCAGGACCTTGTGATGTTCCTCAGCAGTTTCGCTTGCCCCCAGAATGTCGTCGAGGTAGGCCGCCACCTGTGGTAAACCTGCAAGCAATGTATCCATTGTTCTTTGAAATAGTCCGGGTGCCACGAACACACCGAACGGCAAACGTCGCACTTTGTACAGGCCCTTTACTGTGTTGATAGTGAGCACATCTGCTGAAGAATCATCCACCGTCAGTTGCTGGTACGCCTGTGTCAAGTCAATTTTTGAAAAAATACGGCCTTTCCCTAGCCTTGCGAAAAGTTCTTTGCCCGTAGGTAAAGGGTAAACGTTGTTTCTTACCGCTTGGTTGACTGTGCTTCGGTAGTCACCGCATATTCTCAGCGAACCGTCCTTTATTGCACAATCATCACAGGAGTGGCCCATTCCGCATACTGGGTTGGCTCTAGAATACCCTGACGTTCTAGTTTATCCAGCTCGGCGATGACAGCGAAAGGAATGCTGCGGCATTTAAGAAACTTTGGCTGAGCTTCATGGCGGTAAAGCTGCGCCGGGAAAGGTTTCGCCGAAAACTTCCAGAAATTTTTCGATAACTGCTTCTGCACTGTGGCGGATGCTGTGAATTCCAGTAACGCTGATGTTCAAAGCCTTGAACCAGTCATGCCCCAGTAGTGTGCTACCTTCGTTCCTTACCACCAGAAGTGGCAACTTGCAATCCTGCTCTTTCACTGGCAGTGTAGCTTTTCCGATGACGTCTAGTCCTTCCTTGGTCCACGTTACGAGCTGTGCGTCTGCTTCCTCAACTTAATGCTTGTTGCCACCTTCAGTTTTCTGAACGACTTTTCGCTCATAATTGATCTAGCTGCTCTGGAATCCACTTCCATCGGTACAGTTTCTCCGCCAATGCTTACGGTAACCATAAACTTGGGACAACTGCTGGTTACTTGGCTAATACTTCGCAAGTCATCATACTCAGTTTGCGCTGAACTTGCGGTACTTTCCAGTTGATGGTTCACCTGCCCACTTTTGTTATTATGACACACCTTGGCTATGTGACCTTTGCTGGAACAGTTAAAGCATACTGCGCTTTTAAACTTGCATCGATAAGCAGCGTGTTTGCCTGAGCACCGGAAATACCGTTGTTCTGACTGCGTGCCTGACGCCTTTTCCTCTTGCCCCTTCTTTAGACGTTGCGTGCCTATCTTGGCCGTGACATCTGGGCTTTCCTGACGCTGACTTCCGATAGCTCTTTAATGTTTTGCAGCAGATTCGGCTGTGACTGCCAGGTCATAGGCTGTCGCAAAGGTCAGGTGCTTCTCGGCCAACAGGCGCTGCTGCACTATGCTGTCGGAAATCCCAAAAAACTAACCGGTCCCTGAGCATAATGTCAAGCGGAAGTTGCTTGTCGTTGAATCCACAGTTCTCCGCCAGCTTGCGTAAAGCAGTAACATAGTCAGCGACTGTCTCGCTGTCATGCTGATCTCGTTTGGAGAACACATACCTGGCATACAGCTCGGAGGGCTTCGGATTGATGTGATTCTTCACTGCCTCTACGATGGACTGATAGTTGGCGTTCGGCGGTCTGCTTTACGAGGGTGGCTATCAGAGAGTAGGTCTCTTCCCCACAGGAACTCGGTAACGCTGCCCTCTTGTCGGCGTCTTCTGTGAGCTTGTTAGCTGTGCAGCATAACTTGATACGCTCAACGTAGTCTTCCAATGAAGAATTGCTCTTCAGGTGAAACTCACCGATGCGAACGCCGATGGCCATCCTGCCGAAGCCGCCCCTCCCGCATGGGCACAACCGTTCTTCGTCGCCAGTGTAATAACAGACGTGGACGCCGCAGCAGCTTTTGCAAGAATGCTTTATTGCACAACGATACGAGTATATGTAGGTACGGTAGGTTGCTTTATCGATTCACTTTGTGGTGCTGGTTCTAACACAAGACATGCGCAGTACACACTGGTTCACTCAGTTCATGCTGTTATCGCAGTTTGAAAGAAAAAAAAAGTAGCATACAAGAGACGGTAACCGGCTGGGTTTCGCAGCACTGCCATTTTATTGAGCAGAGAAGAACTGCCGAATGCTGGTCTGCTTTGCGGTCGCACTCGGGCCAAGGAAGGCGTCCTCTAGATGCTTGACTCATCGCATGAGTCGATCTTCCCCACCACTGCACTCAACCTTATTTCGCAGCAAGCGCAACAAATTCCTTGTTTCGGCAGATGCAGCACCTCTCGGGGTGGTTCATCGTCGTCGCCATCGTCTCCGCCGTCCCCTCTGTTCGTGGAAATTTCAATAATTTCGGCGTCCGTCATTTCTCCTGTCCCTGGCACATCCTGCTCGCACAGCGCACACTCGTGAAAGGTCACGTCACCGTCGGTGGCACCATTGCCGGTGAGCTTCATCACATCTTGAGAGATTTCTTCAGTCTGTGAAGTCACCTGTCTCCACCTCTGGCAAACTGGCGGCACGTGTATCGCCCATGATTGTATACCTAGCTCATATGGCAACTAGATATGCTGAAATATATTAAACGCAGTATTCCTTCGCTAAAATGAAATCGTGCCTGAAGCAATTTTAGACAACCATTCGACAACATTTTGCATTGGTGTTCAGTTTGGAATACCCAATGAAAGTCCCGTCGATTATAGCTCCCATATATTTATAAGCGTTGATGTGTTCGATGGTGACTCCATTAAGGCGGAGATTGCAGTTATCCGGGGTGGGTCTGCAGTTTGAGACGAAAATGATATGCTTTGTTTTATTTGTATTATGGTGAGTGTATTGCTTCATTTGCAAGGAGTTCTCCTGTTTCAATGGAATGGTGCGTTATCAAAAGGGCAGTGTCATTCGCATAGAGTACAGCCTTTGAGTGCATAACATGTGAAGGATAACACTGATAAACAAGGAAAAAAAATGAGGTCCAAGTACGGAGCCCTGCACTACTCCAGCTGTTATGCAATTAACGTTTTATTTCGTTTGAGCTGTTCGTGTGTACTGTGTACGATTGCTGGGGTAGCTGCTTAAGAACTTAATTGTTATGCCATGAAATCCATACCGCTGAAGCTTGCAGATGAGAATGTCTTGGTCAACAGAATCAATTGCTTTTTTTATGTCAATAAATATACCCAAGTAGATTTCGCCATTGTTCAATGCATGGTTAATGACCTTTGGACACTAAGATGACAGCTGTACATGTCAAAATTAGCTGCGGAAATCATGTTGGTGTCTTCATAAAGTGTTTCATTCAGTCATTCTTTTCGCTGTGTGTTCTTCAAAAAGTGTGTTTATGCAAGAGAGTACTGTAATCGGATGATAATTTGATAGGTGATTATGGTCACCATTCTTATATATTGGCACTACCTTACCAAGCTTTAACTGGTCAGTATAAATCCCTCTCCAGCAGGATGGATTAAAAATGCTTGTCAGTAGGTGTCACAGTAATTCGATATTGTGTTTTATTAGGGTAGCTGTTGTTTCATAGTGCCCAACAGCCTTGTTCACAGCCATCTCTTTGACGGTCATTAGTACTTCAGATGAAGTAATTTCTGCGAACGCGAAGGTGTCGTCTTGTATTGGGTGCAGGATAGATCGGTATTATCAGCATACGTGCCAACTCTTCCGAATTTTCCGTAAAATAGTACAAATTTCGGACTCGCTTACGATTTTACGAATGTTACCTGAAATTTTACGGAAAATATATCATTTCTGATAAAAAAAATCAAAACGTCTATTAAAACAGCAGTGGCCTTCGCGATTAGCTACTGCGCATTGCCGTAGCTAGTCGCGGAGGCTGCGGAAACGGCGTTGTGGTACTTTCCGCTGCTAGGGGAGGACAATACGTACTCGTGTTATCATCATCAGGAGCAGCTTCAACATTTAGCAGCTTCTGTCGTCTTCTCGGGGGGCTACGAATCCATACCTCCTTGGCGCATACGGAAAGTGCAAGGCGCAAGCATGTGGCAGTTAGCTTTGTTCGCGGGTTGGCGGTGAGGACTACACTGTTTGTGTCGCTTTTCGTATGACCGGCTGCCGCGTCCGACGCAGTAGGACTGCGGTGTTTAAGCCGTAGCAGCTTCGCAGTGCAATGTCAGGTTCTAAGCCGCGACAGTACTTCCAAGTGTTCTTGAAATCGTACACGACAGAATTCCCATGCTTCGTGCCGTCGAAGAAAGGGGAGAAGTTTGGTTTTTGCACCACGTGTGCCTGTGACGTGAACATTTCCCATGGTGGAAAGTTCGACATCAAGGTGCACATCGCATCGAAAAAGCACCAGGGGTAGGTGCAAGATGCCGACAATCAGCCAAGCCTGGCAAGTTTTGTGCGTCCTGACAGTGACTTCAGTGTTATTCGGGCAGAGTGTCTGTTCACGGTGTTCTTAGTGGAACATAACATTCCGCTGAGTCTCAGCGATCACGCTGGGCCACTTTTCAGAAAAATGTTTCCCAAGTGTGAAGAAGCGAAACGCTACGCCTGTGGCCGAACAAAGACAACTGCAATTGTTGGAGAAATGGCTGCCAACGCCGAGAGGCCTTTGATGGATGCCCTCAAACAGCAGGTATTTTCAATCGCTGCGGATGGTAGCAACAACAAGGACACGCAGCTTTACCCAATTGTGGCGACGTATTTTGTGAAAGAGACTAGTCGAGTGGAAAGTCCGCCTTCTTTGCCTAGGGACAATTAAAGGCTGAAGTGACTGGGCAGATCTGGCACCTAATTTTGGACGCGTTGAGGTCCCGGAATTTATCCTGCTCAGAACTTGTTGGCCATGTCCTCGACAACGGCATTGTCATGGTCGGGAAGAAAAACAGCGTGTCAACGGTGTTGAAAGAGGTTCAACCAGCTTTGATTGGAGGTCAGGTTGTCCGTGCCATCTGATAAACTTGGCCGCGCAAAAAGGAGCGTGATGTCTTCCCGTAAAGGTTGATGAAGCTTTGATTGACATTTTTTTTTTACCTTGAAAAAAGTTCGAAGCGGAAAGACCGATTCAAAGAGTTTCAGGAAATGCATGACGTCGAGGTGAGGAAGATGTTGAAGCATTCGCCAACACGTTGGCTTTCGTTGGGAAAGTGTTTAAAGAGACTTCTAGATCAGTGGAAACCACTTCTAAGTTTTATTTTTGTGTGAAGCAAAGAAGTGTAATAAGCAGAACTTGTTTTTGGACTCCTACCAAATTTCAAAGACTTCTCAGCAAACCTCCAAGAACTCTGCACCTACCCAAAAGTCTTCTGTAGGCCTTGGAAAAAGCACCGACGCCGACGAAGTCCCTCTTAAGAGAAAAAGTGTTCATCTTGCACCTCAAGCCAAAAAGATGAAGCTTCAGACCACAGAATCCGATCAAACCAGCCTCGTCACTCGTGAAGAGCGCCCGTTTTTTTTTTCTTGTCATTGGAGCCAAGTAGGGCGTGCTGCCTCTTCTTGCAAAATGTAGTGCCGGTTTTTGAGAGGTACAAACTGCCTTCTTCAAGAACAGGCTCCTCGTATTCATATACTAAGGGGCCTCTTGAACAGCCTTCTTGAGGATCTCCTCATTAGATTTGTGCAGCCTTCTGTTTTCAAAGAATGCAATTCATTGCTGGAAGTTTCCTATGGAGCTGCGGAGAACCAGAAAATTGATGAAGACCTTGTCATTGGCAGCATAACCCGCTCTGCTGTTGAAACACTGAGCATACCTGCCAAGTCTCCCGGATTACCCGGGAGACTCCCGGATTTTGAACGTTTCTCCCGGTTGTACGGGTCATAGGAAAATCTCCCGGAAATCCAGTTTTGCCCCGCGCGTCCAGTGCTTCGCGCCCCGTGCGTCAAGGTGACGCGAGGTGGGACGTTTCGCGTACAGATGCGCTACACGCAATTTAAAAATTGATCCTAAATGTGTTATAGGTTATATCAGCCCTTAATATTTCGTAGATGATGCGTTTGTGTGCACAAAAATCTATCCCACAAGTTATCTCGCCTTC